>NC_041400.2:48999199-49206699 GCF_900747795.2 Erpetoichthys calabaricus
TTGGAGGGTTCCTCTTTATCTTGCACGATTTGGCTCAAAAACTAATCAGCACATCATCATCTCATAACAGGCTTAAGTTTTGAGTTTGGTGTTTTTCCGTCCAGCTGTTTTAGCTCTAGTTTGTCCTCAAGAAACTGTGACACACAGACGCACACACAGACAGAGACATACACATCATTGAGATATCGATGCTTTCGGTATCGTCTACCATAAAACTTTGAGATCCATCGAATACAAGAGATCAAAATTTTTGATAAATCTAAAGCTTTCACTCCTCCCCATAGACGATAGGTTATGGTTGGGGAGGGCGCAAAGCAAAAGTATTTTTTTTATCTCTTATTTATCCGACCTAGTTTGTAATGATGGCTGAAAAACAATTTTAATCATATGTTTTTGTACAAAACAACAATAAAAAAAGTCATCCAGTCATATGCTCACAATGTCCCAAACACACATATTTTTCCTTAAAATAATGTTAAATAAATCACTTCCTGAAAACTCTCTTGTGAACTAAAATGAGAAAATGAACTAACACATTTCAGCTGAAGCCCTGTTCCCATTCATTGGTCATATGACCAGCAAAGTAACAGCTTATTTATTGGCTAACATTGCTTGACAGGTGATATCAACAGGGCATAGTTCACTGAGAGGCATGTAAAACTAAAGATTAAAAGTTAAAGATATTCTCCTTCTGAGATAATTCAATAAGGAGAAAGCCAGAATACTAGAGATGTACTCACAGCCTGCTGCTAAATAATCGCGAGGTAATCCAGTTGTGGCTATGAATGTAAATGTAATGACGGTAGAAGAGTCTACAATTCAAATGCTTGTTTGTTTCTGAGCACATTCTGCTTTAGTTCATGAAAATGATTTTGGGAAGTGACTATATAATACCCCCATGACCCTGTAGTTAGGATATAGTGGGTTGGATAATGGATGGATGGATGGATGGATTATATAATACGCTACTGTGACTGTTTGTTTGTCTGTCCAGGATTTTAAATCACCTTTAGCTCGCAAACCGTTTGACCTATTAACCTGAAATTTGATACACATATACTATGTGACATCTACTGTCTGCTTTCAGGGTGATGATTGACCTCCAAGGTTATTCCTCTTTTTATTTTTAGTTTCTTTTATTGTAAAATCAACTCTTGGCAGCAGCCAGCAGGGCAGCCGTGCGGCACATGCGTACGGGTGCCGTTCTCATCCCTACCACCTTCACCATCACTTCATATCTTAAATCATTCTTGAGGCAGATTGAAGACTTAAGTGCCAGCTTATGTGAAAAATTAAGGAAAACATACAAAGTAATTGCAACACAAGCACTGACTTAATCAGTTTTAACGTGAGAAAATGCCGACGCAAGAAGAGAAGAAGCGGGGCGCTAGGGGAGAGAAAAGAAGAGCTGCTCAGGACAAGCGCGTCAACCTCTGAGCAAACGAATGCTAAACGTACAGAGAAACAGTAGGAAAACTATGAATGCTCAAGTCAAGTGTATTCACGGCACGTTATCGTCCAGTGCGACGTTAGTGGTTTAGAAATATTTTGCTAAAAATACATGTGTTTAGGACATTGTGAACATACAACTGGGTGACTTCATGTGGATTAGATAGATAGATAGATAGATAGATAGATAGATAGATAGATAGATAGATAGATAGATAGATAGATAGATAGATAGATAGATAGATAGATAGATAGATAGATAGATAGTGTCGCAGTAGAGGCGTGGAGCCACCTCTAACACCCTCAGGTACCACTCCAGACACTGGATAAAAGTACAAGACTCTTTTATTTTCTTTAAGTACAGTGCACAAAGCACCCTCCACTCCACACTCATATAAACAATAAACTCTCACAATAGTACTCTCTCCTTCTCGCCCAGACACTTGCCACCCTACCTCCCAGCTCAGCTCACTGTCTGGGCTTTCCCACAGTCCTTTTATATCCCCTGACCCGGAAGTGGTTCCTGTCCAAACCCACAAGTCCTTATTCCTTCCGGGTCAGGGTAAACAGTCCTTTTCTTCAGCCCGGGAGCACGTCGTTCCTTCCTGTCACGTGATGATGATGCACTCCCGGGTTATAGGGCACATAAGAGCCCGCTAGCCCCCCTACAGCGACTCCCGGTGGCCCCCAAGGTATGCAGCAGGGCTGTGTATACAAACTACAAAGTCCATGAGGCCCTGCTGGAACTCGGGGCACGATCATGCTGTCCGGAGGGCTCCTCCTGGCGGCCTGGGGGTGAGGGCCGGAGTAAAATGCCGGCAATCCACCACAATAGATAGATAGATAGATAGATAGATAGATAGATAGATAGATAGATAGATAGATAGATAGATAGATAGATAGATAGATAGATAGATAGATAGATAGATAGATAGATAGATAGGATTATGCAGCACGAGTAACATGCAACATTTTAACGTTGTTTGCTGTAGCGCATCATTGGTCACCATAGTCTTATATTGTATCAAAAACATTTTTTATCTCCATTTCTTGGCCATCACTACATACTAGGTGTAAGTAACATATTAAGCAATATCATTTTTTGGTTGAGTATTCCTTTAATACTCTGCTGACATCCCATTCATACCAAGCTCTATTTAAAACCAACAATCCCAATTCATTAATTTTTCAATGTAAAAATCCAAAATGCTTCACAGTGCAGGAGATACTTGTTATAATCCCCACTACTGAGTGAATGTCTGACAATTTATAATACTGAGTACTTAAATTGTTCCACAGTATGAGCCATCATTACAAGATGAGTAGCTGCTGGATATTTAACAGATCCCGCTGTAATACTACTGTTTTGCTCATTAATCTGTGTGCATATTATATGGATCTTTTTCCCCACATTTGTTTCCCATACCTGTACTCAATATTTTAAACATAGTCTCTGGCTCCCAATGACCCTATAATGAAAAAAAAATTATATGATTATAAAGATCTCAATGCCGAGGTTCCCAACTGGTATTTGTTTTGTTATCTTCAAGTGGAGCCCAGAGTGGTTTAGTGCCTTTGAGCCACAGTGAATCAACTGTATGGTCTAATCCAGCATGCCTTCTGCTCTACTGTCCAATGTTATTTTGTCTCACTGTCTGTCCATATAAAAAAAAATAACATTTTTCCAAAAAAAAAACAGTTTAGGTTGTTGCTCTGAATGACGTTGTTAACACATTTGGTTTAAAGTCTCAACCTTCCAAGCTGCTTTAACTGTGTTAGTTGTACTCATATTGTCTTGTTGAATAGCCTGACATATACAGAGTGCAAAATGTTTCTGTCAGGATGTGCTCAGCAATCTCTTAATATTTATGAGCAATATTTGTCCTCCCCAGTTCTTTGAATAAGAAACCAGTACAGTTTGAGATGCCAGTCCATCACAGGGCAATCTCATACATACAACCCCCCTTGAACATCTGCCTAAAATTGTCAAGAAATCACATTAAATTCTTATGAACAAAGGGACAACCAATAGACAGACTCCACATAGGGAAACTGCCTTAAGATTCAAGTCCCTCAAACTATGAGGCAGCAGTGTCCACCTTGTCAAGATTTGATTAAAAAGTAAAAAAGAAACTGCCAAATTTTTGCAATTATGAAGTTTCCCTATTGTCCAGTTATTCAAATAGAAATATCAGTTATAACAAATCATCTGGATTGTTGGATCTGGATTATGACCATAGCAAAATCACCATTCTTAAACTAAGTGTGAAAGCAACACAGTGCCTGAGCAAACTTATCATTACCTGGACACAATAGAAGTTGTTGTGCAAAAGATGGTGGTAGCAAAATTGGATGCCACCATGAAAGATCTTCAACATCCACTCCAGGAGGTGCTCTCTTGAAGCACTTTTAGCTGCAGGCTCATTCCACCATGGTATGCTAAGAAGCATCTCTGGGGGTCTTTACTGACCACAGCTATCAGGCAATTCAATGGTTCTTCCTGGTGGCCAAACTAAATGCTGACACTCTATTATTACAGTATTTATTTATGTATTTGTCTATTGGTTGATTGTATTATTTGTCTTGTGAGTCTGTATCTTTGTTTTTTATGTTTCTTCTGCTTCATGTATCTAAATTTCCCCTTGGGATTAATACAGTTAATCTAATCTAATCTAATCTAATCTAATCTAATCTAATCTAATCTAATCTAATCTAATCTAAAGTAAACTGTAAAGGTATAAATACAAAAGGAGTTTCTATATATAGTATTAATGTACAGTGAAATAATAAAGTATGCAAACCCTTTGGAGCTACCTGGTTTCCAGCATTAGTTGGTCATAAAATGTGATCTGGTCTTCATTTAAATCACATGTCAAACCCAATTTGCTCACACTAATAACACACAAACAATTATAATGTTCAAGTCATCATTGAACACACCCATCAAAGATTCACAGTGTGCTGTGGAAAAAAAATACCTTGGATTTAATATCTGATCAAACCTCCTTTGACAGCAGTAACCTCTAAGAAGTCCTTCCGGTAATTGAGGATCAGACCCACACAACGTTCACAATGAATTTTGGATCATTCTTCGTTACAGAACTGCTATGGCTCAGTCATATTCTTAACATGTCTAATATGAACATCTCTCTTGAGTTTGTTTCATGACATCTCTATTGGGTTAAAGCCTGGGATCCTAGACCGCTCCAAATGCAGGATTTTGTTGTATGAAGCCATCCTGTAGTAGATTTACTTTGTGTTTATATTTATGCTCCTGTTCCATCACCCAAATTCTACTGAGCTTCCAGTGACGGATAGGCAACCTTACATTACACTGCAGGATATTACCCCTCAATGATGGCAATCTGTACAGGCCATCAAAGGCAGCAAAACAGTCTAAAATCATCATGTTTCCTCCATTGTGCATCACCTTTCAGATGGTGTTTTCATGTTAGCATGCGGTGCCCTTTTTGCACCATACGTATTGCTGCATATTCCTCCTGAACAATTCAACCTTAGTTTCATCAGTTCACAAAACATTTTCCTAATGGCATTGTGGAGTGTTAAGATAACACATTTCAGCAGTGGCTTCTTCCTTGGTGACTTGCCATGGATACTATGCCTGTTTAACATTTTATGTATGGTAGACTCATTAAATAACCTGTTCCACTGATTCCTTCAGGCGTTTAGCTGTCACTCTTGGGTTCTTTTTCTACCTGTGTTCCCACCTACAAGGAGAGTAGCTACAGTACTAAATCATCTCCATCTACAGTATAGACAGTTTGTCTAACTGTGAAATGACAAATATCTCAATTCTTTGAGATTATATTGTAATCCTTTCTATCTGTATGTAAATCGATAACTCTCGAATGTTGATCTTCTGAGATCTCGTCTTTGTGAGGCATTCTTCACATCAACCGAAGCTCCTTGTAAATAGCAAACTCAAAATGTCTGACTGTTTTTTATTGGTCAAAGGATCTCTAAGCCACACCTCCAGTCTAATTTCATTAGGTTGGACTCCAGGTTGGCCAACTCCAGACTCCAGTTAGATTTTGTTGAAGCCATCAGCCTAAGGGCCAGTATATACTTGATGCTCAAAACGCATCATGGCTGCCACACGTTCCCAGCGCTCTTTTGATGAGTCTTCTGAGCACATCATCCACAAATAAACGTGACACATGTGCAAGTTGTAGTACCATTAAAAATTTGGGTAGCATGTGTGTTCAGGTTTTTGTACATCAGCAATGTTGTTTACTATAAATATCTTCATAGTGATAATCATGCTTTTCAGAACAGCTGGCATCAAATCACCAGTTCTTTGAACATGGAAACATGTAAGATGAAATGGAAGCAAATCTGAGACAGATATGTCCGTGCAAAATGGAATGTTTCCGAGAAAAGAAGTGGGATTTGGCCATTACAAGACAACGAAGTATGACGGCAGCTCCAACAGGATGAATGTGTGTTCTTCGGTGTTTGATGAATGGTTCCATGTGGTGAAGCAAATCATCAAAGTTAAATACTGACATACGAAATTATTCATGGTGCTTTTCTTCGTCCATTTCTCGCATAGGCAATACAAGTGTCGCACATTCCTAATGACACCATACATTTAAAAGTCTCACATATCATCTTCTGTGTCACTGTTGCCATCTTTTTTGCACCTTCACAACAGCATCTCACACTGCCACCTTGTGGAATCCTCCAAGTATGCATAAAATATGTGCACAAGTATAGTCAGTACACTGCTTGCAGAGCAGTAGCATCCACGGTGCTTAGCGTCAAGTATATCCCAGCCCTAAAGGATCTCATACATTTAACAACCTACACCTGTTTGAATGTCTGGACGCTGTATTCTGTATGTACAAGAACAATACAAAAATCTGTGCATTGTTGTTTGAAACAAATTGTGTTTGTTTACTACCGTACCTTAGATGAAGATCAGACATATTTTAAGGCAGATTTTTATATAAATATGGTTGTTTCCAAAAGATACTCATGATTTTTCTAGCCATTGTATATGTTTAATGTTAATGCAACACTGGAGAGTTTCCTATGCAGATGATGAAGTCAATTTTGTATTGAATGCAGAATATTATCAAAGTAACTAAATGTCAACAGCTAAATAAAACTTGATGTGGCAGTTGTACAAACCTGAATAATTGAGTTGCAACCATTTTTTGTGAAGCTGGACAGTTTGGAGTTCATGTGCCAATCCCAGCAGTAACGAGTGCAAAGCAGTGGCCAGCGCAATCCAACTCTTCTTTTATTTATGAAGCAATCGTATTTCAAGGGGGATATTCTAAAAGGCCAGTGTAGTTTTAGGTGGAATTTTACATTTGACAAGTTCATTGTCTCTATGTCATGTTTCTTTGCTATACTAAGCCCTAAAAAACAATTAATTATATTTTCAACAGATCCCTCTGCGCCCTTCACATATGAGCAGTGAAAAATGATACTAGAGGAGACATTTTAATTAACACTATGTCTGCATCTTCTGGGTAGTTTAAGTGATAATTTAAAAATTTGAAATAGAAATGTTGTAGAGTCAGGAAACAACATTCAGTCAGCTAACACATTGCTTATTACAAGTAATTATAAGAAAGAAAACAGTATGAGTCTGAAACTTTAAACAAAAAGTCCTTGAAACTGGAGGGATTTACTAAATGAGGAAATTATTTGCGATTAGCCTGCAAGTTTTAGATAAAGACTGGCAAAGCTGTGCAGTAGTTAGCACTGTTGCCTCATGGATCCATTTGTCATGGGTTCATATTGTGGATTGGCTACTGCCTGCATGGAGTTGGCAGGTCCTTACTGTGTTTGTGAAGGTTTGTCTCCAGGTGCTGTAGTTTTCTTCCCACATCACGAAGACATGTGGTAGGTTGTAGTGATTCTAAACTGGCCCCTTTGTGAGTGGGTTTGTAGATGAGTGGGCTCATTGTTCAGGCATAGCTTCTTATCTTGCACCCAGTCCTGCTGGGATATGGCTCTATTTAAAGGCCAGAGATGTCTCAAGCCAGTTCTGAGGCATTAGTTTCCTGCTTGTGATGTTTGACTCCCCTGAATTGAATTTTCGTAGTGTGTTTGGATTTTGTTGTTATTATCGGCACTGTTTTTTGGCTTTTCTTTTGATCTTGTGGATTTGGCTTTGTTTTTTATTTGGTTTGCTTTGCCTTGTTTTCTTTTTTTTTTGGAAATACTCCATTTTTTGTATTTTTTACCCTTTGAACTTTATTCTTTGACTTTTGCCTTTTTTGAGTATTTTTTGTTAAATATTTTTCAAAAGAATTATTAGTTTGATTCTTTGACCCAGTGGTTTAGTGGTTTTTAACGGTTCCCTCTCTCATAAGTAGTAGGCCTTTGTCCTATTGTGAGTTGTCGAGGTTGAACATAACAACAGGTAGGGGGCTGAAACATTTATCTTTCTGAGGCTGATTGGTCAATGTGTCACTGTATGACGGGGGACCTACAAATTACTGAATGTGGGTGGAAGTAGGGTGTAGTTATTGAATATGCCATTAGATGTCATATTGCTACAGTCTTGTTAATCAGTCTGCTGAGTGGCATCATGCTGAGTTGATTGAGTGCATAATTCTGATTCTTAGTCTACAATCGTGCAGGTTACTAATGCAATTTTATCCTTCAATCTGCCATGGCAGATTTTCAGGATACAATGATAACCGGGTTTTTTTGACATTGACAGACTTGTTCATAAAGGAGTATGTTCCCTGTGATCAGACTGTTAATCAGTGACATTACATTGAATTGTTGAAACGTTCATGGAAAGCATCAGGAAAAAGCATATGGAGAAGTGGCACACACAAAATTTGTTGTTTTTGACCAAAAACAATGTGATTGTTGCTTTGCCCCCCATGAATTCAACAGATGTCACTCCCTGTCAATTCTTTCTGCTCTCCAAATTAAAGCTGAGACTGATGTGAAGGAATGTGTGTGCTAGAAATCCAGCAAAAAATACAGGAGGCTGTAGACACGGTAACAAAAGATGAGTGTTTCCAGAAACAGGAGAAGCACTAGGACAAGTATATTGCATTTCAAGGAGAGTATTTTAACAGTAACTGAAGGGAAATTGCTGTAAGTTTCATAGTAATTTTGTTTTTAACAATTCTGGGAAGTTTTGGGTCCCTCCTTGTACATGATGACTCTAGTCAGTGGGACAATGCAGAAAACAGTTGTTTCAGAAGCCCTCTCACATCTAATAATCTCATAGCCATCGAGAACTTTCCAGTGAAGTTCTCACAAACAGGATTTAAGGACAATGTCAGAGATCTTCTTTTTTTTTCTTTTAAAGTCGTATTAGGAGGACTGCTGGATGAAGCAGAATATGGTACACTAGGATTTAAAATCAGAAACCAAAGTTCACGGGACAGCAGAAAAGTCATAAACAAACCAAAGTCCAAAACAGATTCAGCACTTTAAAGATTTGTTCATGCAGTAGGTGTCTCAGTTTCAGTTGACTGCCATGACAGCACACATCACACAGTATCACTAAAATGGTGGCATCCATGATAAACAAATACAAAAAGTCAGTGTCATGATCTTGTTTCTTATTTTTTTTTTTTTACTTTATTTTCACTTTTTTGGATTTTTCACTTTCTTGTTAAATGTTTTCTTATCCAGCAATTTCATTTCTGCCAGTAGTTTTTTGGGGGTTTTGTTGTTTAAAGGTTCCTAAAAGTTTTGCCTCCTTAGTGCCATTTTTGTTTCTCATGGATATCGTCATTTTGTGCACTAATGTTGTAGTGATTGCTGTGTCATTGATATCGGTGATATCTGGGATCATGCTAAACTTGTCATTGCAGTCAATGGTATAAAGTGCAGCTCCATTAACATCCTGGTGTCCAAGATTGAATTGCAAATCTTTTCTTGTTGGTGTGCATTTTAATGTTTGATTTTTCTAGTGTAACAGAATCCTTGCTTTGCTTTCTAATTTTTATTTTTGTTTACAACACTTAGTTTTGGTGAAAAGTAGGATGGACTTTTGTTTAGTGAATCTAGGCTTGGCTCTCGATATGGTTTCCTCTTTTGGTTATGTAGTCTTTTCTCGTTTGACCCTTTGTCAGGCAATAACAAGAGGCAATCGTAACATCACTGACATAATGAGTAAAATAGAAAAATTAAAACAAATTTGTGGAATTCTGACAATTGAAAAAACATTTACAGTTTTGGGTTTGAACTCCACTGACTTCTATGAATTGGGGTGGAGTTATCGTTAAAAGTGAATTATATTTTGTCCCTGCGGCAAATTAGAGTCGAGCACAGGAAAAGTAACCCATGCTCTGATGAATTCTAATGGAAGCAGCACAATATAGCAGAAATCCCATGAGTTCATTGAGCCATTCTTCCAGTTGTTGGGTGTTTTCCCCAAGTGGGTTCCATGATATGAGCAGCGCAACATTTAAATACTGCAGAATATCTGAGCATTATTGACAATCAGTTGCATCTTGGCAGAACAGAAGCATACTGATCTATAAATGGGACTGTAGGTAAAATAAAGTTACATTCCACAAGGATATTGAAGCCTTGGAATGGCTCCAGCTGTGACAGTGAATTTGTCTTAATGAAGCAGCTTCCAAAGTCACCAAATCTCAGTTTAATTTAGAATCTTTCGGATGAGATTCAATAACCTGTCGAAACAGAGATTCCCAACTAATTTGTTCCATTTTGACACATCCAGGATAACATGTGGCATCTTAAACAATTTGTCTATTCTGTTCTTCTATGAACTTGAACTTTTCCAATGATTGACTCATAAGTACATTAGGATTATCTATAGATTATTTTAGGATTATCTAATTGTGGAAATTTGGCATACAGTATTTATGATGACTTAATCCAAATGCATCCAAAAAATCTTGGAAGACATTCAGTTCAATTCAGATCATTCTTATTAAAGCCCATTTCCCTATATAATAATTAAGTTCATGTTGAAACTTATTATCATGTGTACATAGTACAGGCCCTGAATAAAACACAAACAATAAAGAAATAAATAAAACACTATATATATATATATATATATATATATATATATATATATATATATATATATATATATATATATATATATATATATGGTTGAAATAGTTTACTGTCAAATAAATGCAAAGAGTACACGACACGTGTTTCGCCCTCATTCTGGGCTCATCAGGTGTACACACTCCACTGCACTCCCTCTCGGGAATTATATATATATATATATATCCATCCATCCATTTTCCAACCCGCTGAATCTGAACACAAGGTCACGGGGGTCTGCTGGAGCCAAACCCAGCCAACACAGGGCACAAGGCAGGAACCAATCCCGGGCAGGTAAAAAAGTAGTAAAAGAAGTAGTCTCAACACACGATTGGGGCAGCCACCCGTACATTGTCCCTGGCTGCAAAAGGGTGAAAACAACAAGAGAGATGTGTTCTCGTTGAGTTCCAAGAGTGAACTGATATGATAAGCAAAGATGGCGGTTTTATCAGCTGAGAAGTGGAAATGATGTATTTAGTCCGGAACCAGAAGTGATGTCAGTCAGGGTGCCAAACCAGATGTGATGTCAATCTGGACACCGGAGCCGGAAGTGACATCAGTATGGGCGCCATAACCGGAAAGTGACATCAGTCTGGCCGTCAGAACTGGAAATGATGTCAGTCTCAGTGCCGGAAGTGGTGTTAAATCAGACAGGTTTTCCCATATTTGGCCTGCAGAGATAACAGACAGGTTTAGTGGACCCCGCCACCCCCTGGCCTGGCAGGTAATTACCTCCATTTGTTCTACACAGCACCCTCCTAGTTGCATGTGTGTCACTATATATATATATATATATACAGTAGATATATATATATATTTATATAAATACTGTATATATATATATATATATATATATATATATATATATATATATATGCTCAATTACTGTTTTTTTCATATTATCAGATCACTTGAGACATGCACCCAACATAAAAGGTACTAACTAACCACTTATGTTCTTTTCTTAATGTACCCTCTTACTAGTGTCTCTATCCGTAGTGTACCCCGCATATTCAACCCCTGGGACCTCTGATGGCAGGCTGCTTGTGGACTGGGTCTGTCTTTACTTTCAAACTTTTACTGCAGAGGGCTTCATAAGAGCATCACCTTGTGTCCTTAAGTGGCTGCAGCAAGACAAGAAATGGACAATCCTGCTTCTCTGCTTCCTAGTATCAGTTGGACAGAGACATTGGTTTAAGCTTTTACTTACAAATTACATTTATTTGCATAAAAGCCAATGGCAGCAAATATATGCAATACACAAAATTATACCACATGGTGGGTATAATCCTTTAAGTCTTATATAAGTATAATCTTAAATAAGTATAAAAGTATAATCTTATAAGTCTTTAATAAGTATATAAGACTTCTTATCAACAAGACACTGGAGGTGTTCCAGTTCCTGAGTTACAAATTATATATCCTTATTTGAAAATGAAAAGAACATTTTTTTTTGCTTGAGGGGCAACTGCATTAAAATGTCAGAAGGTAAAGTAGATGTACATTACATAGGTGTTATATTTCCACCAGAGTTCCTCACCCTGCTGGATTTCAAATCCGTGTTTTATGCCCTTTTTGGTTTTGCTTGAGCCATTTTTTATGTTAATGTTACTTTTGTTAACTATCTGCTGTATTGTTTTTGCCTGTGTTATGTTCCATGTGTTTTGTGGAAGGACCCCCAAGAGGAGGGTTCACTTGCCAGCCATCATCAGTCCTCTGCCCTTTAAAGCTGCACTGTTTCCCAAAGCTCTGCCAGTTCATTTGAAAGCACTAGGGTGTGGTGAGTTACTATGATTTTCTATGTTTATTTTGATTTGATGTTTTGGCTTTCCATATTGGACCTTGTTTGCATTGAATTATCTTATTGTTTTGGCTTTGTGCTTCATTCTTATGGAAAAGTATTTTTGTGGAGAATAAATCTCTTATTTTTTGTGATGCATTTCTTTTTTTAGTAGGCATTTTTGGAAGTGTTTTTGTGACTTACAGTATGTGCTTTGGGACTCCTAGTCAAAACAGTATGTACTGTATGTCAGACTTGCTGACTGCAGTTGCAGATCTCGTCACTGGACCATGCCAGTGTAAATGTCTGCTGCAATCTCTGCCCATTTTTTCTTTTTTCCATTCTATCATTGTAGGTAAAATACGAGATAGCAGAAAGAATAGCTTCTCTTCTGTTTGTGGAGTCCAAAATATCCACTTTCCTTTTTTCTCTTCACTGTATTATATGTATTGTACTTCCAGATGACCGTTTGGAGAGGCGAGTCGCAGACATGTTGGAGTGAGTGTGTCAGACTAGATGAAAGGACTTCACACTGATGACTGCCTCAGACTTGCTAGGATTATGTAAATGAAAGCTGTATCTGAAAATCGCTGAAAAGGTCACCTAACGTGACATGGCCTTAAGTAGCAAAAGGTAGAAAACTCCATTTAATTTTCTGTTTCAACTGAGAGAAAGACTCCTCTGAAAGCCTCCATTTTTTCCCCAAGGTAGTAACTGTACTGAGGTCTTTACAAAAGTGTCAGAAAACAGCAACTGAGCTAAACTCTCCATTTTTTGCAACAAGGAAGCAACTGAACTAAACTCTTTATGAAAAAGTTTAATTAAAAGTGCTCAATCCCAGTGCACATGCCTGGCTTTCTTTCTGCTAGAAGGGCATCTGACATTTTTACAGTTTCTCAAAACTCAGAAATGTTACTAAATCATTATCACAAAGCTCAAGATCATTTTTTCCCTTGGGAGTCAAAAGCTACTTGAAGCTGAAACAGATCGGGTACACAAAACATTCTAAGGTCCTGCTTCATTTTCTATGTTAAAAATTCTGAAGTTTGCTTTACCTTTAAGCTTTCCCAGAATACATTGCACTCCTGTATAGTTTCCTTTGAGGGACCCATAGGTTTATTTTTGAGTCTAAAGAGCTTTGGTTCAGAAGTTTTTAAATGTGTGTTAGTAAGTCCAAAACCGTTGTCATGAAAAGCTGAAAAATGTTCTTGCAGAAATCACTTTGTATGCCAGTCCATCACAGGACAATTATTCCCATGATAAACCACTATTACCGACACTGTTTCTGCTATGACTGTTTTCTAAATCAGGTCACTCCATTACAGAGTCACAAGGGGGAATAGTGTCTCCTGCCAACTTCAGGCCCAAGACATGAACCAAACCTACATGAAATATCTGTTGGAGGTCCACAAACTCACACACCCAGACTTGGTCAATGCTCTTGTTAACCTAACATGCACATGACTGGGACGTGTGAGAAAGCTGCAGGAAGCATACATCAGAAAACCTGCACACTGCATGTAAGTATTAGTGAACCAGTAGCTCTAACTGTTGTGCCACTATGCCACCCTTTGTTGGAAAAAGTGATTTTTTTCAAAGCAATACTGTGTCTTCACTTCATGTTCTTAAATGCCCACAAGTATCATCTGCTTCTTTTATTTCTAAACCGAACTCAGTGCACATCCTACCTTCCAATTATCCAGATACTCCAGCCTTCAAGATGATATCCTACTTCCTGTCTTCCAGCATTACTCATTCATCATATTCTTCTAGTGGGAGCATTTTTGTGTGTCCTTAGTATACATTTTGTTATGCTCAGTTTAAAAGCCTGTGTAGGTGGACATATTTTTATAGGACTTATTCTTAAAGCTTGAGGCTACAGTAAGATGAATCTTGCATTGCATTAAGATGTTGCACATGGAAACTAGCTAGAATGTTTGCTCCAGATACTTCCCATGCAGAAGTTTGCAGATGCAATACTTAAAAATCTGACAATATATCTTAAAATGGTTGAAGATGTCTAACAAAAATAACTACTTTAAATATCAGAGTGGAGTTTAGATGCAAAAACAATACTGAATCAGGTTCTGGACCATTATAGGACTCACTCATATGTGCAGGTGGTCAGTTTCAAAGCATCTGTACATTATGGGACCTACCTTGACAGCAATGGAGACAGCCCTAGATCATTATTATTTACCTGATACCCTCACCCACGGCAGCTTCTAACATTTCAGATATTTTTTCAGATGAGGCACAGGCAAATGAAGTGACTTGCTCATAGTCACACATTATCAGTAGCAGGATTTGAACCCACAACCTCAAAAGTTGAGGTCAGATGCCTTAACCACTAGGCCGTGCTTCTTGCCCGATGGGATGCCAGTCCTTATCTTAGAAAACACTCACATTTACACACTTACATTGAGCCATCATAGAGTCACCATTCTACCCAGTCTGCACACCTCTGAGATTTATTTATCTGCTTTCTAGTGTCATGTTGAGTCAGAGCCCATCTTGGTACTAGTGAGTACAAGGAAGGTACCATCCTTGAGATATTATAGGACACACTCATGTGCAAGCCCATTCAAACAGTCCAAACACAGAGTCAGTCAAGTTAGTCTGCTTTTATTTGGGGATGTGGGAAGAAAATGACACAAACCTGGGGAAAGGAGGGCGGCTGGAAATTGAACCCAAGTCCATGAAGCTGTGAGGCAGCATCAATAAGTGATAAAATGGATCTGTCTAACAAACAAGCACGTTTTTATGGTGCTGTTCATGAACGCCTCTCTAAAGTATCTTATAATTTATTGCTAGAATACTTGGCACAGTACGGTTAAGTGAATTGCTCAGGGTTACACAGGGAGTTAGCAGTGGGATTGAAACTGGGCTCTTGTTCTGTTGTACACTGTAACTCATTAGCCCCTCTGCCTCTTTAATCAGCTCTCATTTTTTTATGTTCTGCTATGTAATGTATATTTTCTAAAGCCTATCTGCATGATTATATCATAAAATCTCCAGGGGATCCTGGCAAATCACAGTGTTTATGCTTCAACAATAGGACAACAAAATCAAGACATTTTACTGTTTAACTCAACCTTTCTAATGTATAATCCTAAGTATTTGATCAAAAATTGAAGTTAATAATGTTTAGATTTTTTTTTAATTTACAGAGCTGTTTCTGGAGATTTCTGAGTTGAAATCCTGGCCTAGTCACTGCCCGTGTGAAGTTTTAATGTTATCCCAGTGTCTACATGGTATATTTTACAGGTTTTCTGGCTTTCCTCTAACATCTCAAAGACATGCATATTTAAGCCCAGTAATGCTGCGATAGGCTTGAGCCCCCATGACACTGAAGTGGATAATGAATGGGATGTGTTAAGTTGTGGCCTAGGAGATAGGGCATTGGACTTAATATCACACTCATTCAGTGACCCTAAACTAATCAGTTATGCAGCCTGACTGTTTTTTCATTAGTTTTGCATTTGACTACAGTCAGTGTCACTACTGGTAGCATGAGGTGATATCTGGACTTCACAGAGGTTGCACAGGTAGTCCAACTTCTCTAGAATGGCACATCAATACCTGCCGTCACCAGAAGGTTTGCTGTGTCTCCCAGCACAGTCTCAAGGGCATGGAGGAGATTCCAGGAGACAGGCAGTTACTCTAGGTGAGCTGGACAGGGCCATAGAAGGTCCTTAACCCATCAGCAGGACTGGTATCTGCTCCTTTGGGGTAGGAGGAACAGGATGAGCACTGCCAGAGCCCTACAAAACGACTTCCAGCAGGCCACTGGTGTGAATGTCTCTGACCAAATAATCAGAAACAGACTTCATGAGGGTGGCCTGAGGGTCCGACGTCCTCTAGTGGACCCTGTGCTCACTGCCCGGCACCATGGAGCTGGTAGAATGCCAGAATTGGCAGGTCCAACACTGGCGCCCTATGCTTTTCACAGATGAGAGCAGGTTCACCCTGACCACATGTGACAGACGTGAAAGGGTCTGGAGAAGCCGTGAAGAATATTTTGCTGCCTGTCATTCAGCATGATTGGTTTGATGGTGGGTCAGTGATGGTGTGGGGAGACATATCCATGGAGGGACACACAGACCTCTACAGGCTAGACAATGGCACCTTGGCTGCCATTAGGTATCGGGATGAAACCCTTGGACCCATTGTCAGACCCTGGTGCAGTGGGTCCTGGGTTCCTCCTGGTGCACGACAATGCCTGGCCTCATGTGGCGAGAGTATGCAGGCAATTCCTGGAGGATGAAGGAATTGATACCATTGACTGGCCCCCAAGCCTGCCTGACCTAAACCCAATAGAACACCTCTTGGACATTATTTTTCAGTCCATCCGACGCAACCAGGTTGCACCTCAGACTGTTCAGGAGCTCAGTGATGCCCTGGTCCAGATCTGGGAGGAGATCCCCCCCCGGACACCATACGTCATCTCATTAGGAGCATGCCCCGACGTTGTCAGGCATGTATACAAGCACGTGGGGTCCATACAAACTACTGAGTATGATTCTGAGTTGCTGCAATGAAATTTCATCAAAATGGACACATCATTTTTTCACTTTGATTTTCGGGGTATAAAAGAGACCGCCTCACTCCAATCTGGAAACCTGGAGTCGGGAGGTGGTGGACAGAGCTTGTGTGGAGGAGTGTAGGCGGTAAAGAAAAGAGAGAATAAAGAAAGAGAGAGAAAGAAGAAAAAGTGACTGAGCAATACTGGTGATATGAGCACCATGCTACAAAAGAATAAGAAAATACACGGGTGTTTTGCACTTGTGTCTCTGTGACGGTGTTGTGTGTCTGTGGCTGAACTTCCACACTGTATATACAGAGACAGAGAAAGAGTAACTACAAGAGGGCACCACTAAGCTCCAAACCACAGACACAATGTCACCCAACACAACTCCAGATTCAAATTCACCCAACACTTTTCCAAATAAGCACCAGCGAAAACTGACACGAGAATGTGACAATCAATTTATTCTTGCCATCCTTCCTTGAGTGTTGCCCGCTGCCTCCCAGCTCTGATTCTTCTTTTATCTCAGACACAGGAGTACTTCACATGCTAGCACACGGTCTGTTGGAAGCATTTCTGGGTCTGATGGAGACCCCACAAAGCCAGAGTTGTAAACCCCCTGCAGCACCCCCTGCCGGTACCCACTTCTGATGATGATAAGTTCTAAATACAGTGTTGGTTCCTGCATCGTCACCTTTTATAACACAGTCATTGACATGATGATGATGTTATTGTCAGGCACCCAAAAAACAAAGTAGAGAGAAAGGACGAGACTGAGATATTACAGTGTGTAGTATAGACACACTAAGAAATAAAAAGTGCATTGGCACAAGATTGTGAGTACAAAAGGCAACGTTTATCATATCATATATAGCAGTTCAATGAGTTCTTGCTGCTTTTAAACTGACTGGTCATTTTATTCGGTATACTGTACCTTGCTGGTACTGGGTTGGACACCGTTGTGCCTTCAGAACTTCTATTCTTCATGGCTGAGATTCAGCATGGTGCTGGAAACAATCCTCAGGGATTTTGGTCCATATTGACATGACAGCGTCACACAATTGCTGCAGATTTGTCGGCTATACATCCATGATGCGAATCTCCCACTCTGCCACATCCCAAAGGTGCTCTACTGGATTGAGATCTGGTGACTGTGGAGGCCATTTCAGTACAATTAACTTATTGTCATGCCCAAGAAAACAGTTTGAGATGAGTTTAGCTTTATGACATGGTGTGTTATCCTGCTGGAAGTAGCCATCAGACCCTACGGTCATAAAGGGATGGATATGGTCAGTAACAATGCTCAGGTAGGCTGTGGTATTTAAACAATGCTCATTTGGTACTAAGGAGCCCAAAGTGTGCCAAGAAAATATCTCCCACACCATTACACCACCATCACTAACATGAACCGTTGATAAAAGGCAGGATGGATCCATGCTTTTATGTTGTTGACACCAAATTCTCATCTTACCATCCGAATGTTGCAGTAGAAATTGAAACGCGTCAGACCAGGCAACATTTTTTCAATCTTCTATTGTCCAATTTTGGTGAGTTCATGTGAATTGTAGCCTCAGTTGCCTGTTCTTAGCTGACAGGAGTGGCACCCAGTGTGGTCTCCTGCTGCTGTAGCCCATCTGCTTTAAGGTTCAATGTTTTAATGCATTCAGAGATGCTCTTCTGCATGCTTCGGTTGTAATGAGTGGTTATTTGAGTTTCTGTTGCCTTTCTATCAGCTCAAACTATCTGGCCATTCTCCTCTGACCTCTCACATCAACAAGGCATTTTCACCCAGAGAACTGGATATTTTTCCAATTCTGGACCATTTCTCGTAAACCGTAGAGATAGTTGTACGAGAAAGTCCCAGTAGATCAGCAGTTTCTGAAATAGTCAAACCAGCCCGTCTGGCACTAAACAACCATGCCATGTTCAAAGTCACTTAAATCACCTTTCTTCACCACTCTAGTACTCATTTTGAATTTCAGCAGCTCATCTTGACAATGTCTACATGCCTAAATGCATTGAGTTGCTGCCAGGTGATTGGCTGATTAGATCGTTGCATTGACAAGCAGTTGAACTGGTGAACCTAATATAGTGACCGGTGAGGGTATAAATATAGCCATTGACGGCTTGGCTTGCAGCTTTGTTCCTGACTGAGTCGTGACAGAGTCGCACTTCTCAGACTGTAAGTGCTGAGCAGCATTTAAGTGCTTTTCGTGTTGTTTGCTTTACCTTTCTATTATAGAATTATGCGAATCTACACTTAATTTGACTGCATTCAAAACCCCAGCATTCCACCTACCTTTAAAGGCACCGGTGTTGTGTTTCAGGTAGCCATTTAAGAAAAATATGTTAAGTGAATTATTTTGTTCTACAGGTCTGGTTTAACGTCTTGCATTTCAGCTAGTGGTTATTTAACTTGCAGCTCTTCAGCTTTCCTGTTCAGTGTTTACTTTTTATATAAAATTGTCTCTTCATTCTGATATTAAATAAGTGTCCCTGTGGAGTAACCTTGGAGTGATAAGTACTTAAGTATAGTTCACTCTTTTACAGACCACTTACATTTTAGCAAAATCACCCAAAAAAATTAAGCATTCAGATTTTGTGCACCTGTAATTGATTTTAAGTTCAGAATTTTGTGTAAACCTTTACCAAATTACCAAAATATATTTACACATACCAAATATGTGTGAGTCAAGGTAAAGTCAGTAACATTGATTATCTGTTTTCAACGGCACCTGTCAATGGGTGGGAAAGATTAGACAGCAAACGAAGGGTCAGTTCCTGAAGGTAATATGTTGGAAGTAGGAATAATGGGCAATCGTAAGGATCTGAACAACTTCAACAATGGCCAAATTGTGATGACTGGACAAATGGATCAGACTGTCTCTAAAACGGCAGGTCTTGTGGGGGTATGCAGAGGTTACTACCAACCAAAAGTGGTCCAAGGAAAGTCAACTGGTGAACTGGTGACAGGATCCCGGGCGCCCGAGACTTATTTATTCACATGGGAAACGATGGCTAGCCAGTCTGGTCCAATTCCACAGAAGAACTGCTGTAGCACAAATTGCTGAAAAATGTAATGCTGGCCATGAAAGAAAGGTGATAAAACACACAGTGCCCATGCAGACCCCTGTCTGCTGACAAAAGCACCTACAATGAGCACATGAGCATCTGAACTGGACCATGGAGCAATAAAAGAAGATGGCCTGGGGCCTCATGTATAAACGGTGCGTACGCACAGAAATGTTGCATACGAACGTTTCCACGCTCAAATCGCGATGTATAAAACCTAAACTTGGTGTAAAGCCACGCACATTTCCAAGGTAACTCATACCCTGGCTTACGCAATTTCTCCGCTCAGTTTTGCAGAATGGCGGCACCCAGCATCAAAGCAGTGCTACTGTTCCTGTGTGGTCACCCTTTCTTTCTTAGACCGACATTCCTGATGCGGCTTTATAAATACACTGAAATTAACTGCATATTGTTTATTAGTGTAATGCATCTGATTGTAATTAACCTGTAGCAATATAATGGTCCAGGGAATAGCCATAGTATTCCAAATACCATAACTGCTTTAGCATTGTTACGCTCACTGCATCTTCTTCTTCTTTCAGCTGCTCCCGTTAAGGGTTGCTACAGCGGATCATCTTCTTCCATATTACTCTCACTGCACCACTCGGAGTATTTATATTACTGTATCTGAGTGGGGAATCACAGCAGCAGCTGATCGGAAAGAGAATTATCATTATACAGTTTCAAGCACACACTACCTCAGCCACAATGCGTCAAAGCCTTTCCTGTACGGACATCGCGTTTCAGAAACAGTTTCATCCCAAGAACTATAAGCGCACTCAATCGGTCCATCAAGTGCTCTTTGTAGAACTGTTTGTACTTATAAGTACAATTACCCCACTGTAAACTTGCACTACAGTTATAATATTGCACAACCTGCGCCACTTTATGATGACGATATCATTTTTAAGATGAAATGCAGCAAAATATGTTGCTTATAGTATACAGATAAAACTTTAACTTCATTTAAATAATCTGTATTGTTAATAGTTAAACATGTGTGGACACGGTGCCGCAGCACTAGCTAGTTTTATAATCATCCGGATGTGCTCCAGGTGCCTCCCGTCAATCTTCCGCCGGCACTCCCTAGAAGCACTCCGGGTGTCCCCGATCCTCTTTCCCACAGCACTTCCAGGTATGGCGAAAGTGCTGAGGTCCAGGGCTCCATAGGCATCGGGGCTCCCCCCTGGCGGTAACCACGGGCCCCTACAAGGTATTGCTTCAAAGCTCTGTACCCCTGATCCCCATAGCCATCAGGGTGGTTGCCCCCACGTGATCTGGGGGAGGCGTAAGCCCTCCTCCGGTTCTCCGGGGCATCCCGGCTAGGTTGCCCCTCCAGCCACCTGTGACAATATATATATAAACACAGTGAATTTTGATATTATAAAGTGTTAAGTAACAGTATTCACATAGCTCGTCATATTTTACTTGCATTATGAGTGCTGCTGTATTTGCTTTCTTGTGCTTGTATATTTTGTATGTTTCCGTATCACTGTATTCAAATCCATTATTTTTAGACTTTTAGGAAATGTATTTATTAGGAAATGAGTACATTGTTTTTATAACCACAAAGTTATCAACACATTTTTTGATGAATCTCACTTCTTGGATGTGATGAGAAATCGCTAAACATCTCATTTTAAGATGTAGTTTTTCCTCTGCCTCTTAAGTCCAGTGCTGAACTACCTTTCTTTGTGGTTCCTCCCACTTAAGTCTTTGCTTGTAAACAGGAGTACTGAGAAATGGTCTAACTGTCTGAACAGATAACAATGTAGTAGGCACTAAGGTCTTTCATTAGATTTTTTTCACTTTCAAATCCTAAAGATCGGGAGCATGAGACATTAATTGATGATATGCCCTTAATCCTTTAGTCTGTAGTCCCCTCAATGTCTACAATTTCCTTGTTTTTAGTATTGCATAAGGGAGCTTCTACTATACTAAAACAGCAGACATGTCTGTCAGAAAAGAAGTCATTAATATGCCAAGAATTCTCCAGTATTTGTGTTTCACTCGTTGTGTAAGACTTACTGTACCTGGATATTATTTGAAATGATAATAATATGAAGAATATCATTTTTGTTCTGTTCAGACTAAATATAATCAGTGATTTCTATTAATTATGACGACTTTTCACTTAGCTGAAGTAAGACATGAGAAACAGCATCAGGCAGGTTGCAGTTGTGGTTTAATGTGGAGCATACTTGCCTCCCAAATGTCTGATCAGAGTCCCATAGCCTTTTTTCTAATCAAAGATTTCCCAACCCACCCCCTCTACTCCCCCAGAGGACAGCATTGAGATGCCATTTGCTTATTTTCCAAGCTGAACTTTCCCAGAGTTATCTGCCATTTTTCATGAAAATATTTGTAGCTGTTTTGGAATGAACCTGGAATAAAACACACAAAAATATAAACAGATGCCAACTTAGCATTACTCATAGTACACAGGTAGATTAAACATACAGTAAATAACAAATTAAAGTGTCATGTTTATTTCTAATTATTTTATATCCTTTTCACTCTAAGTGTGGTCCATTATTTGGCTTTAGTAAAACAGAGTTGGTAAGTGACAGACTTTATTTTCAAGCAGCTAGCATGACTGCCTCAAATCCTATCCTCAGTCGCTGGCTGGACTTTCCATGTTGTCCCGATTTCTGCGTGGGGTTTTCTCCTGGTACTCTGATATCCACCACACACATTCCAAAAATCTGCCCATGAAGTTCATTTTTAGCTCTAAATTAAACACTTGTGACTGACTGTGTCTTGCAATGGTCTGAGACGTGCTCTTATGGGTTAGTTGATATGTCTTACACCTGATGCTTCTAGGATTGGCCATGATAGACCCTGAATTGAATGATGTGGATGTAGAGAATAATGAAATGAATTAAAACATGACAGACTGGTAGTCAAGCTTGGTTTTGCAAGGTGAGATGTTTTCCATGACATTTGGATCCATTTTGCCTTTTTTTCTAGTAATAACTGACATTGTCCTCACAGGTGGCTCAGTGGTAGTGCCGCTGCTTTGCAGTAAGGAGACTGTGGAAGATTGTGGGTTCTCCTCCTGGTGTGGATAGCACTTTGAGTACTGAGAAAAGCGCTATATAAATGTAATGAATTATTATTATTGCAACTGATAATATGAAGATAGACTGTTGCAAGTAGTGACTTCAGATCATGAATGAATGGAATTCTCATATGGACTGATGCTCGACACAGGATTTTTTCCTGCCTTGTTCCAAATGCAGTGGTGAACTGGATAAATCAGGTTTGATAATAAATAAGTGGAGGCATCTTCCCTCATAAAGGTGCTAATTAAAAAGTAACGGCACTGCAGTAGGCATGACAGAAGCCATTGTTCAAGGCAACAAATGGCTGAGTAAACTTTCAGAACATTTACCAGGAGTCTGCTTCCTGTCTGGCGCCTGCTGCTACTTCTACTTGACAGCAGGTAAGAAGATGGATGTCAACGGTGAAATGACTGCCACAGCACTGTGCACCAAGGAGGTGGGCTGATACAAAAATAAAAAAAGCAAAACTAAAAAAGTAACCAATCTCAATTTTCTTGCTCAACAAAAACATTACAGTTAAACTGATAGGTTTAAAGTGTACATTTTCTTTAAACTACTTGTTTAAAAATATAGATCGATTAGCACCCCATGCTGTGCTTGCTCCGGTTTTGGTTGAAGAGCTGGTGACAGTAACACAATGGCAGTATTTTTAAAGCTTTTGGGTAGCAATTATGAAAGCCTGGATTGCTTTTTGATGATTTGTGATTCAAGCAAGTGTTTTAAATTATTAAATAAATAGCAATCAAGCTTTGCCTTTTTTGTTGCGCTTATAATTAGTTACAATGATGGAAAAAAAAAAAAAAAACACGACCGGCTAAATCCATCCATTTTCTGTTTTCACTTTATCTCAGAAACCAGAAGCAAAATGCAGATGACGCGAACTCCTCCAGTGGCACCCATAAGAATAATCTTGATGATTCAGCCAGCAGGGATGACAGTTCAAGTGGAAGGACAATAAGAGACTGCCTTTATTTTTTTACTATTGTCAAACAAGATACAGTGGTGTGAAAAACTATTTGCCCCCTTCCTGATTTCTTATTCTTTTGCATGTTTGTCACACAAAATGTTTCTGATCATCAAACACATTTAACCATTAGTCAAATATAACACAAGTAAACACAAAATGCAGTTTGTAAATGGTGGTTTTTATTATTTAGGGAGAAAAAAAAATCCAAACCTACATGGCCCTGTGTGAAAAAGTAATTGCCCCCTGAACCTAATAACTGGTTGGGCCACCCTTAGCAGCAATAACTGCAATCAAGCGTTTGCGATAACTTGCAATGAGTCTTTTACAGCGCTCTGGAGGAATTTTGGCCCACTCATCTTTGCAAAATTGTTGTAATTCAGCTTTATTTGAGGGTTTTCTAGCATGAACCGCCTTTTTAAGGTCATGCCATAGCATCTCAATTGGATTCAGGTCAGGACTTTGACTAGGCCACTCCAAAGTCTTCATTTTGTTTTTCTTCAGCCATTCAGAGGTGGATTTGCTGGTGTGTTTTGGGTCATTGTCCTGTTGCAGCACCCAAGATCGCTTCAGCTTGAGTTGACGAACAGATGGCCGGACATTCTCCTTCAGGATTTTTTGGTAGACAGTAGAATTCATGGTTCCATCTATCACAGCAAGCCTTCCAGGTCCTGAAGCAGCAAAACAACCCCAGACCATCACACTACCACCACCATATTTTACTGTTGGTATGATGTTCTTTTTCTGAAATGCTGTGTTCCTTTTACGCCAGATGTAATGGGACATTTGCCTTCCAAAAAGTTCAACTTTTGTCTCATCAGTCCACAAGGTATTTTCCCAAAAGTCTTGGCAATCATTAAGATGTTTCTTAGCAAAATTGAGACGAGCCCTAATGTTCTTTTTGCTTAACAGTGGTTTCCGTCTTGGACATCTGCCATGCAGGCCGTTTTTGCCCAGTCTCTTTCTTATGGTGGAGTCGTGAACACTGACCTTAATTGAGGCAAGTGAGGCCTGCAGTTCTTTAGACGTTGTCCTGGGGTCTTTTGTGACCTCTCGGATGAGTCGTCTCTGCGCTCTTGGGGTAATTTTGGTCGGCCGGCCACTCCTGGGAAGGTTCACCACTGTTCCATGTTTTTGCCATTTGTGGATAATGGCTCTCACTGTGGTTCGCTGGAGTCCCAAAGCTTTAGAAATGGCTTTATAACCTTTACCAGACTGATAGATCTCAATTACTTCTGTTCTCATTTGTTCCTGAATTTCTTTGGATCTTGGCATGATGTCTAGCTTTTGAGGTGCTTTTGGTCTACTTCTCTGTGTCAGGCAGCTCCTATTTAAGTGATTTCTTGATTGAAACAGGTGTGGCAGTAATCAGGCCTGGGGGTGGCTACGGAAATTGAACTCAGGTGTGATACACCACAGTTAGGTTATTTTTTAACAAGGGGGCAATTACTTTTTCACACAGGGCCATGTAGGTTTGGATTTTTTTTCTCCCTAAATAATAAAAACCATCATTTAAAAACTGCATTTTGTGTTTACTTGTGTTATATTTGACTAATGGTTAAATGTGTTTGATGATCAGAAACATTTTGTGTGACAAACATGCAAAAGAATAAGAAATCAGGAAGGGGGCAAATAGTTTTTCACACCACTGTAAATGAGCAGCGAAAAGGTTTGGGGCAGCCACCCGTATATCATTCCTGTCTGCAAATGAATAAAAATGATGTACACGTGTACAGGTTGGAGTCCAAAACAGAACTGATTTGATGAGGAAAAGATGACGGTTTTAATAGGGAGTAGAGGAAGTGATGTCAGCAGGGCCGGAACCAGAAGTGACATCCTCAGGGGCAGAACCAGCAGTGATGTCAGCAGACGGAATTTCACGTAACTATTCTGCAATGGAAAGAGAGAAAGGATCAGCACACTTTGCCACCCCCTAGTTTGGCATGGCATTGCCCCCATTCCGGCCCTTTAACTGCTTCCCATGCTCCCGTATGTGACATCATCCAAAATATGCAATGTCATGGTGGCATCAGCTAGAAGGCAGGATCTAAACCTGGATGTGATCTCTCAAGTTAAGACACATCATGGAGCTATTGAAGGGCTGCATCCGCAAGAGAACAAAAAAGTTAGTCTCTCACTGAAAAATGTACAAAGGAAGGATGATGTTAGAATGGGACTTTATCAATAGCTTATTTATGAGGTTAGTTGGTTGTTAATGATTTTCTTATTGTTTAATCATTTTAAACAATGTGGAGTGGCAGGGACTCCTAATAACACAAGTGTGCTGCTGTTTGTGTGGATAACCTTCAATCCTATTTAAGAAAATGTCCAATCCAATCTAATTGCTGGGACATAAAGTTCTCTCCTTGACTGGAGCCCTTTAACAACAAAAATAAATCCTAAACAGGCATGTCTGTCAGAAATGTAAAAAATGAATGGGTATTAGAGTTTCTCAGTTGCATTTCTTACAACAGACTTAACATTTGCATAACAGAGAGTGCATTTCTCAAAACACTTAGTGCAAATGGCAAAACATCACGAATGACCAGCAAAAGCAGGTAACCTCTTCAAAATCCTTAATCCATGCCTCAAAAGCAAGTATTTACGTCGCTGAATATGTCAGTGCCATCAAAATGCCAAGTTCATGAATAATCGTCCACGGACATGACAGCCAAAATGTAAAGTCATGTTATCAATATAAAATTGGCACAATCTAAACATTTTCTGATGCACAAAACATCTGAATGACAAGGGCAGGAAACAAAAATACAAAACACCGATATGCGGGAGATTGATTCAAGACGAATATTTTATTGATTGCACAGGTATATGGTGACATACCATGCAATGCACTTGGAGTCTAGCAAAAAAAAAAAATGCATTTCAATACTTTATGCATAACATGAAATGAAGGAAAAACAATTACAACATCAAAAATATATACATACTGAAACTCTAAATGCTCTCTACAATTGCTGCTGATCCTGTATATTGGGCCACATGTTCTCATCCACATCACAACGGATATCTTCCTTTGCAATGCAGCGTGGAAAGAACCTCCTAGATTGTCTTATCGGCGTCTGCTGTTATATCCCCACACGCAGCTTCCATGGCAGCAAGCAGTGTCATTTGTGTATGTGGGTTACGCTCATATACCTTCCACCTCCAAGCTGAGAAGAACTCCTCAATTGGGTTGAGGAATGGGGAATATGGAGGTAGGAATTCCATCAGCGTCCTGGGGTGGTTGGCAAACCATTGTCCGATTAGGCTGGAGTGATGGAAACTCACATTATCACAAATGATCACATACTGTGGTACATTTTCTTGACCATTCTTCTCTTTAGGAATGAGATCCCTGTAGAGGGTGTTCAAGAAGGTCAGCAGATGTTGGGTGTTGTATGGCCCCACAAGAGGAATACCAGTGTGGATCCCATTGTCCAAAATAGCCACACACATAGTGATGTTCCCACCCCGCTGGCCTGGCACGTCAACAGTAGCTCTCAGTCCAATCAGATTACGCCCACATCTTCCTTTGGCCAAGTTGAAGCCAGCCTCATCCATGTATATGAAAATATATGGTGGTTCACTTGATTCCAGGACCATTATACGGTGTATCAAACAAGATACTACAGTAAGTTTGATGTAAAATGCATTTTCATTTTGGAGACAATAGAGTCAAATCTAACATATTCATGTTGCTTTCACAGCGGTAGCAAATGTGTCAAGGTGAAATCAACTGTACTGCATGTCGATATACAATGTTGGACTATTTGCTGTACAGTAGATTACAGTTACAGTATTACTGCACATGTTCAGTCTTACCTGCACATACTGGTACCGACATTCCTTCACTTCACTATTCCTTTCAAATGGTACATAGTATAACTGCTTCATACTCATTTGGTTAATCCCTAGGCACTCTGTCAATAGTTGAGATGCTGACAGACTGGACATTCTCAAACACATCGTTGTCAACAATAATGGCAGTTTGTATTTCCTTGAGTCTTATGGCATTATTTGCTATGACCATAGCACAAATAGCCTCTTCCTGTCGAGGAGTGCAAATAGGCCCCCTGCCACCTCTTCAAGGAAGTCTTGAAGTCCTATGTGTCACAGTAAAAATACAACACTGAATGGACAACAGTAACATACATATTGTCTAGTGTGGACTATTGTAAATATATGACATACTGTAACATTATAAAGTAATACACACAAATAGAGTAAAATCGTTGATTTACACACCTGTTCTCTCTGCGGAATGTCTGAACAATCGAGGATACGGTTGTTCTCCCCAAATTTGGCGGCACCCTTTGACCTGCTTCAGCCATTGAAAGGCCATGATTTATAACATGGTCCACAATTGTGGCCCTTATTTCATCAGAAACTGACCTATGTGTTGAACCTCTTCTATTTTGTCTCCTTACACCACACACCCCTACTCTTCTTGGTCTGTTGGCCCTGTTCATTTTCTTGCTGTTCTTCCATTTTCAGGTTGTCCTACCTTGATGTGCTTCCACACTGCATTGTGCCTTGTCTTTATATGCTTGCCAGCTGCAGGTTCAGGAGCAATTTTAGGGGACTGCTCAGTGATTAGTTGCTTGATTGATCTAAGATCTCACACCTGCCCCGAATAATGTGTCACCTTAGAGCAATTTAAGGTGGTGCAGGAATCATTAGTATTGTGAATACAAACCAAAAAAAGTTTTGTAGAAACCTATAAAATACACTTAACAGCCAATGATATCTTGTTGAACACTTTTGACTGCAATGACTTACACAATGAAAAAATGACAAGTTTGTCTGGAGTGTAAGACTATGCAAAACAGGGCTACACAATGCATTTTGATCATCATGACATAATCAACCGCTGATGCATGATATAGCTGAGAATTGCACATAAGCATCTGCCTGAGTGAACTAAAGCAATTGCAAAATGACGAAAACACCCAGAAATTGCTGTTATGATGTGCATAACTGACTAAAGGTTGTGGGAATTGAATGAGCAGTTTTGAGAACTACAATTCTGTTGTGAGAAATGCACCAAAGCAACTGAGAAAAACTGTAACAGCTTGGCTTTGTGGGAATTTGTTTTCTTTGAAGGATTTGTTCTCTTTACTAAATTATATTTTTGTAAGCTCTTAGCTGAAGCTCTCTAGGGTTTCCTTTGGTTTGAAGCTTTTTGGTATAAACCGTTTAGGTTTTCTTCCTATTTATATTAATAAATCTTGAAACTTTTACTCTTCATTTCTTTACTTTGTCTTTAAATGGTGTGCCTTGCCAGCGTAGTTTTTAAAGGCATTTTATATTATCACTTTTTCAGTTCATGGTTTTTTATATTACGTATTTTGTTTATATGGTTTTAAGTTTATTTTGACTTGAATTGACAGTTTATTTTTCTGCATGTCTTGTTTTTTTATTGTTTTTCACAATACTCTGAGTAGTGTCATGTGATCAATTCAGTCAGGCTGTTGACGTCACAAGATATGATGCTATAAATATGGAGGCGTGCATTTCTTTTGCTATTCCTCAATTAAAGCTCTTTACATACTGTATCTTGCAAATAACTTAGTGATAGTTTCAATTCAAGTAGGCCTGTATTCTTGCTGGGGCCGGCGTGACCCTGGATGGATAGATGGATAGAGTAATTAAACACGTACTACAAAGATATTTCAATGTTCCTTAAATGTTCTGAAGAATCAGTTTTGTAAGCTTACAGATGGCTTGACATTTATTAAAGAGATGAATTTATGGCGATTGGGTACTTGGAGAAAGAAAAGGAAGGACAGGAATTGGGGGTTAGTACGTTTGAAAGAGACAGTACTGCGGCAATAAATTATTTCATCGAAGGTTGTGCACGGCGCAGCAAGCATCTTGTGTGAGGCAGGAGCAATCTCTGGACAGGGCGCCAGCTCATCACTATCACTGCACCACCGTGTTCCCATGTTTAATAACATGCTTTAATTCCTATCACCATGAAAATGATATCAAGTATACATCTCAGTATTTTAACTATTCAGAGAGCTGTAATATAACAAATGTAATGGATTCTGTGTCCTGTCGGAGGAAGAGAAAGCCTGTTTAAGAAGCACATAGTGATTCACACACATAGAACACATAGAAGAACAAATTATATACAAAGCATTTAATGTGCTACTTTAGTTACGAAGGTATTTGAGAAACTAGTAAATTAAATGATTTTACAATGAAGTTTATGATGTTCTACTTTAATGACAAAATAAACTACGTGATTAAAGTGGAAAGTTCGAGATTAAAGTTGACATTTTGAGCCTTTTTTGCCACTGTGTGCCTATTTTTTGTCTTTTATCTGTACCCTGATAAACTTCCATATGACTCTCAGATGGTAGGCAACGACTCGCCTTTTCACAGCGACTTTGATATCTGACAAGTTCTTTTTTATTTCGGGCACTGTACGACTTTGTATACTTGAACTTTCTAGTTTCTCCAACACTCTATATCACTCGATCAACTTCCTTTTGTTGTTTATACCACTGTTTAAACCAACAAATAGTACGTTTTTCCTTGCCTCCACTTGGCATTCACTGAAATTCTTCTATTTTCCCCCGTGCTTTTGCCATTGACTTTTCACAGAACACTGAGCTTAAGGGCTATTTATACTGATTTGCATTTTCAAAGAGGCATAATTCTGGGGGGAGTTGGGGAGTGGCGGCAGGCGCATGCACATGCATTACTTTTCATGCTGACTGGGATTTATGTAACGGAAGAATGTGGAAGTTGGCATACGCACAGATTCATGCATCTGGATTTTTTTGTGCGTACGCACATTTCCACTTTTGTCCGTACGTAATGTTTAAGTGTGAATTCTTCGCATGGAGTTATGCATGAGGCCCCAGATTACTACTGTGCCATGCGCACAACTTCATACAATTTCCAGTAGAGGGGGATGCCATGCATGGCATTGGTTTTCATTCCATTACAGGCATACCTGGCATTGTAGGTGCTGTGGATGGAATGCTTATCCCTATTCACACTCCCCGTCTCTTTAATCCCATCCATACCTGTAGAAAAGGGATCTCAGCACTAAATGTCCAGGTGATATTCAACCATCAGGGACTTTTTAAAGACATTGTGACCAAGTGGAAGTACACATGATACTTATATCTGGTCCAACTATGGAGTGTGTCAGATAGATAGAGAGAGAGATAGATAGATTATGGGAAAGGATTGCTGATGGCAACTAACTCCAGTGTTCAATCCTCAAACCGTGGCTAAGGAGAGGTAGAACACAACACAACAAAACCATTGCACTGTTTCAGAGTTTTGCCTTATCAGTTGCTTCCTTTTTCTTTATCTGCTCGCCATTGTTCTTTTTTTTTTTTGCAAGGAAGCCATATCACATTTTGAGCCCTTTTGTAGATTTTCAGATAAACTAATGTGGTCTTTATTTTGTGTGCTTTTGCATGTTTTAATTGATAGTTTAGTGTTTTTTTACATCTGCAAATGTCTGGTGTAACATTATACATTACTAGCTGTGCTGTCCATCTAAGATGGGTTGAAAGTAATCAATGTAGACCTCAGCATTGACGTCTGCAGTACATCATCTATTTGAATGTATTTTGTAATGCCTGTAGTAATAAAATGTGTTGCATTTGTCATTCCAACAGATGGCAGATGGCCAACATCTGTAGTAATAAAATGTATTGCATTTATTATTCCAGCAGATGGTGCATCACAAACAGTTGTAGTAATATAATGTATTGCATGTTTCATTCCATCAAATGGCACATCATAAACATTCATAGTAATAAAATGCATTGAATTTGCTATTCCAACAGATGGCGTATCACAAACATTAGCACTTCTTTTATGAATCTCATTTACCAAATGGCCTTGAACAGAGATATGGCAACCAGACAAATGTTCAGATACACAGACACTCATCCTTTTTTTGATTGGTGGCTGTCTGGGTTCAGGATTTGGGCTGGTAACTTGGAGGCTGCCAGTTTGAATCCAGGCAGTAATAAAAGGAATGCTCCAGGGGCGCAGACCCTGTGCTCTAACCCCAAAACTCTGTGTGTCTCTGGAGAGAAAGTTGGGGTATGCAAAAAAATGACAAATTCCTAATACAAGAAATTGTATATGGAGAATAAAGGATTAAATAAATAAAGGATTACAGTGGATACATTATGTTTCACACTTAAAATACATGGGATCGATGTTCCCATTATCGACAAGATATGCTTTTCTGACATGGATACTGAGGAGTGCCTATCCAAGAAGTGCTTTAAACTTGTTTGTTAAATGTCAGATAATGATGGGCTTCAACATTGTTAGCTATCTTGTTATTCACTAAGATTCATTGTTTTGGGGAAATACACCCCTTTTAATTATAATTATAATTATAATTGCATTAATTAGTTAATTTCTTTAAATAAACAAGTTACTTAATTCATCAACTTCACAATTTACATGCCTTTTTTATTTTTATTTATTTCTCTTTCCCCAGCCCCTTGAAACACAATACTTAGAGCCTCATTCTCTAGTGTGGACCACACATTTCTTTAGGACTAAATGGCTCACTAACTTTTTTTTTATATCTTTTCTGATGGCTACTTTTTGCATCTATTCTTGTTATGCCTTCCATTCATCTCCCCTGATTTTGCTACCTCCTTCCCCTCCTGTATAGCCTGTTCTTCTACACAGTCCTACACACATGGATTCCCAAATGGGACTGTTGGACGCAGTTCCAAAGGTCAGTGGACCCTCATGAAAATGAAACCAACTGGATTTCTAAAGCTGAACCCTAGTGTGGAGGTAAGGATTTTAGGCCTATCTAGTTGTGTTTTCTAGTGTATTTTGACTTGCTGATTGATGTTTGCCTTCTGTATATTGGTTGTTTGACTCAGGATATTATAGAGAGGTGATGTAAATGGGCGTAATGCTGTTGTTTGTAACTCTACAGATTCAGACAGGTGCAGCTCACTACCAGAGGCAGCACTGGATGTTTAGAGTGTGTTTATCATCAGCAAAATCCAGTGCAGCACAATTCATTTGGCTTTAGCAAGGACAGTTAAAGTTCACGTGAACATGTGATTGATTGGTATTGGTGATTTTTGTGATCGGTTGTAGGGAAGGAAGTAAGGTAGCCAAACGATGATCTCATTATTTCTCAATTAATAGTATTTCGGGGTGCATAATCTCAAGCTTTAACTATATTTGTGGTTTATAAATCTGAGAGTCACCCTAAATGGTTGAGATTTCAACTGTGTACAGTAGTTACATTTTAATGGTTGAAAAATGTTGGAATAAAATAATCCGTAGTTGAGGGTGTAAAATAATGGCTCAAGCCAGGGGTGGCCAACTCTGATCCTGGGGGGCCGCAACAGCTGCAGGTTTTTATTCCAACCCAGTGGATTAATTAGAAGCCAATCCTCACCAATTACTGATCTTGTTAGTGTTTTAACTCTACCATGTCAGTTCATTCTTAAATCATAGTTTTTTTTTCTTTCTGATAATATATGTATCATCCAAGTGATTTGAAATCTAAAACGGATGAGTAACTTTCAGTTCTTCACTTTCTCTTCAGTTTCCTTCTGAGTACATAATTAAACCAACTAGTGAATGGTAAATACACACAAGTGGTAATGAAGACAAGCTAAATATAGAACTGCTGTTTTATTTGTCATTTGCATCTTATTGCTAATAAGGAGCAGTTAAAACAATAATGCAGCTGTTTAAGACTAAAATAAGCAATTAAGCGTTCAAAATCTTAACAAGTGAGACAAGTAAAATGAAGCAGAAAAATGTCACTTGAGCAATAAATAAATTGGGGTTAGAACAAAAACCTAAAGCTACTGCGGCCCTCCAAGACTGATGTTGCTCTGCCCTGATTTAAAGGTTTCTGAGTCTGAAAAAAATTAAATGAAGTTAATTAGTAGCAAAAACTAGTCACTAATTAAGAAAATAGTTAGAATGAAAACATGTAGCCACTGAGGCACTCCAGGGTAGGAATTGCTGATAACAAAATCAGATGTCTTTTAAATGGCATTTTTCACTTCTGATAGAATGTTCTGTCCTCTGCAGATGCATGTTTTAAAATGAGTGAACACTTCTGGTTGTTAATGGCCCCATATATATGGTAGTCGCCTGGAAGGGGCAGCATTTCCTAGGATGGAGAGAAACTGAGGTCAAGCATCCTACTGAATCTCAGATGTTAAAGGAGACTACATTTGTGACAGCTGCCCTTCTCAACTCGGGAAGGTATTGCTTAGCCGGTTAGAGCCCCAAGATGTCCTCTAAGCACAAGAGCTTAACAGTGTGTATAGGCTATTGTTTTTTTTCCAACTTCCACCTCTTCATGTAAAGCAAACTAATCCCAATGCAAATAATCCTTGAATAAAGTATGTGGCGCTATCTACACTAGTAAAATGAAGTTATTAGATTATCTTCATGTCCTAAAAATGCATATAAATTTTAACATGTGATTGCATAACACACTTTTATTGACTAAATCTGTAGGTTGGTTGTGATTGGCTGCAGGGAATGATATTGAGGGTGTGGTTGAGTTTTCTGCAGTCTTTTTATGTAGCAGTAAATGAGTAAAAACCTGCACTGCAGGTGGCCCCTGTTTTACTGTGTTTCCATGGTTGCTTTTTTCTGTTCTATTAACACCAAATAAAGTGTTTGTTATGGGCTGATCGATGAATAAATGCATTTTAAATATCCTCAATTGTAAAACTGCTATTGGTAACTTAGAGCAGCAGTTATCTAACAGAAACACCTACAGTGTAGGTAGCTCCAATTCTCAAGTGTTGCTGAGTAGTACGAATGAGACAAGAACATTAATTAAAACAAACGCCTTCCTGTGGAGTGTGGTTCTTTTATGAGCTTTACTGTACATATGCAAAGTGAATTTTGACCTTGAGATGGAGCAGAGGCTCACATGCTCCACATGGATATTGCAGTAAACTTCAGTTTGAGCCATGTGTTTTTTTCAGTTACCCATTTTGACTATTTTTCTCTGCTGTATAGCTCATTAATAGCAAGGTGAACACAGAGTCATCTGTTTCTACAACACAACCTCCAGTTGGGACTGATTACCATTATCTTTTGTCCTGTATTATCACAGAAGAAACCTAGTCATTTGCTTCTAATGATTTTCATTTAAGAGTCAGGGTTGCTCTGCTTAATGCACAAACAGCAGACATGATTAGGTAACCCAATTCACAGATTCAGCTGCATGTAAAGAAGTGCTCTCTGTCTCATATCATGACCTTGACATCATGCAGAGATGCCAACTGCTTCATTTTCTATGTTTGTGTGAAAAACCCACAGGAAAATATTCATAATATACATTGAGGACTGCCAAGGCATTATCAAACGTTAGCTGGTGTGCGCTGAAGATTGTGAGGTTAGCTCTTTGAATTTCCAGTTAGCCTTCGTGCATTTTTAATGTAGACTTTTAAAAACTTTGTAATGTAGACTGAGGGGGATGCTCATGAGACAACTGGCAAACATTAAAAAAAGATGAAGAAGCAAAAGTAACTAAAAATACTTAACAAACATGAAGAAGAAGTATATTGGGAATAAAACACAAATTAACAACAAAACAGATTAAAAACAGCAACAACCCTAACCTCTGTGGTTACACAATACACATAAAACCGGGATAAGTTGAGTAACCCAGTTAAAGCAGAATTTACATAGGCAAGTACACTTATGGAGTTCAAAACGCTCTGACATCATTCAACTGCACTAAAAAGAGTTAAACACCAACACTGGCCACTGTGAATCTAAAAACAAACATGGTGCCTGTGTCTCCTGAGATTGTGCTGCTGAGCTTACCAATGTATTTGCACCTCATCAACATTGGAAATGTTTATTGTTGTACAGTCATGAGCCAACTGGGCGAAGAGTAGAGGACTGAGCATGCAGCCCAGAGGAGCTCCCGTACTCAGCATGACAGAGCTAAGAGTTTTGAAGGCAATCCAAACTGACTGGGGCCTCACTCTCCAGAAATCCAAGAAACTAATTACAGAGCGAGGTGTTCAGCCATAACCCATATAGTTTCACTTGGCTGTTCGGAACTCTGCTTCCCCCTTGCCTTCAAATCTCCTCCTAGTAGTTTATTTACATGCAATATATTTGTTTCACTTTTTTACTATAATTTACTTTTTCATTACTGTCTACTTAAAATTATTGCTCTGTATCTATTCACTTACCTATTATTTATTTATCAATTTATAGTATACCAGAGTTCTTTACCTGTCTTGCACTTGCCCTGTGTTTATGTATTTGTTGCACCATGGAATGTTATTTTCGTGCCACTGTATGCTGCAATATGGTGTTTGGATGGTATGACAGTAAAGCAACTAGATTTGACATGATTTGACAATCAGCTCCTAAGGAAACAATGTGTTAAATGATTTTGTGAACAGCAGTCTGAAATATGTATCTTGTTTATCCAGATGTGTTAGGGAGAGGTGGAATGCAGAAAATGTAGCATCCTTAGTAGACTTCTACTGCCAATATGCAAATTGCATAGCATCTAAAGAACTATTAAAACTGGACTTTATATGTACCATGGCTATAGTTTCAAACTACTTCATGATTAAAGAAGTAAGTGCTATGGAGTGGTAGTCATTCAGGCAAATCACTAATGGTTTCTTAGGTACTAGTCAGAGTCCCAGGGTTATATTCAAGCCAGTTCTTTAAAGTTAGCACCCTCTTGCTGACCATGAAAGATGATGGTACTGAGGAGTCCTTCAACATATTTATTTGTAAAATAAACCATATTTACTATAATCCACCTTAATAAGAGGATAAGTGACTGTGTATGTGTCTGCGTCCGTCCAGTTGCAATGTCTCTGTCATTCCAAAAGATTGTGTATCACAAACATTTTAGTAATAAGCTGCATTGTATTTGTCATTCCAATAGATGGAGCATCACAAATATCAATCCCATGCTTTTATGAATCCTATAAAAGTAGGAAAAAGTGACATATGATAGAGACATAGACATTGCATGGTGCCCTGCAAACATTAATGCTGAGGTCTATGTTGATTACTTAGATTTTAACCCATCTTATACAGGTAGCACAGCTAGTCATGATATAACAGTATTTGCTATTAATGTATAATAATAGAATATATAATATATATAGACTTGTATCTTGTTTTAAATGAAGACTGTGAACATTTATTTACTTCCAAAATTACGTTACACTGGAATTTTTGTTTACCTCACTAGACTTCTGCTAAAATCTATGTTTAATTCTGAACTTTGCAATGACTAATTATTTTTTGACATCTAGTAAGTTCATTGTAGGCCTCTCTCAGCCATAATGGGAGAAGATCATAACTGATAATAATCTTATATATAAACGTCTACATGTGGAAGTGTGTGTGTCTGTCTGTCCGGCCTGGAAGTGCAAGGCTACAGCATGAAGCTGAAAGAGCCGGCAAGGTGGCCCCAAGTTAACAAGTTGGAGACAAACTCACTTAGCCACTAATACACAAGTGAGACAAGCACATCGGCAAAACGAAACCTCAGAGGAGAGAGAAACTTGCTTACCCACTGATAGACAAGGGGGTTGAGCACGTGCGGAAAACAAAACTGCAGACTCTGAATTTGAATTTTTTTTCTGACGATTTCTAGGAGCCCAGGCTTACATAGCTAATATAATATAATATAATATAATATAATATAATATAATATAATATAATATAATATAATATAATATAATATAATATAATCCTCTTTAATAAAACCCCTGTGTGCGTCCAGTGTCCATGTGTGTGTGTCTTCTGGTGAAGTGCGCATGTGCGGGGCACGGTGCAATGCTTCAAAGGCCGCCTGACGCGTCACACAAGACAGAGAGGGCGGGACCAATAAAATATTGCGCGGCAGATCCAATCAGATTTCGATAAATGAGGTAAGACCTAAAACATAAAACACGAAAAATCCAATTGGGTACTGAGACGCAGAGACCTGCTTCGTCATTGTTGTGCAAGTGTTCACTCTGAGAATGTCAGATTTGCGATTAAGAAGCTTGACCCGGTAAAGTGTAAAGTGTCAGTCGTTGAAGGGATTTTCCTAAATATACGAATTTTCATTATATTACAATATGATGACTTTTAAAACTAGATTTATTTTCACGCACATTACATCAGTTGCTGGGGAGAATCTGCTGATTGCCCACCGTTGTGACAGAAAATTAAACGCATATTACGGACAGCAAAGCCAGTATTACTGTCAGAGAAAATTACAGGCATTTTACGGGAAAAATTTAATGAGGTAAAAGGTCCCTTGCCATTTAATATAGACTGTTTCTACTAATGTTTATGGACAACTGTTCTAGCGCCCGTTATTGTAACGGGCTTAATGTCTAGTATAATATAATATAATATAATATAATATAATATAATATAATATAATATAATATAATATAATATAATATAATATAATTGTATCTTGTTTTAAATAAAAATTGTGAATATTTATTTGTATAAACGTTACACTGGAGTTTTTGTCTACCTCACTAGAGTTCAGCTTAGATCTATGCTTAGTTCTGTACTTTACAATGAATAATTATTTTTTTGCCATCTATTAGTTCATTGTAGGCCTCTCTCAGCCACAATGGGAGAAGATCACAACTGATAGTGAAAGAGCTGCCAGTCTGTCACAGGAGATACTGATACACACACACACACACACGCACACACACACGCACACACACACTCTGGGCCAATTTAGAGACAACATTTTACTTATCCTGCATGTCTTTGGGGTGTGAATGTTAATTTAGGTACTGTATTTGGAGAAAACCTCCAGGAACATAGGGATTGTGCATAAACTTCATTCAGACACTGGTTGGACTGAAAATTGAACCCCGGCCCCTGGAGCCTGGAAGCTACAGCCAATGTGAACTCCTGCTTCCTTAATTTGTTGTTTTGATGCCAATAATAATTATAAAAGATTAGCAGGCCAAATGGTATTGTGAGCTTTTTGTTTGTGAATGGCAGTAGGTCCTTCTTAGTTGTCAGTTTAGTCAATAACCATTGGAGCAAAACCACTTCTGAAAGGCTGATGATAACACCACTGTGTGGGTGGGTGGTGGCACTTAAAGCAATTTTATGAGTGGGGAGCGGGGAGAGTCATTGTACAGGAGAAATTGACTATTGAGTGCTCTTTCCTGCTGTAATTATTAACCTAGAGTGAAACTATATAATTTGCCTTGTTGCAGGTCTATGCCAAGTACTTTAACCAAAAATGCATGTTGTTTTAATGCTTTTGAAGCACAAAAATCAGCATTTCAAAGAGAGGTAAAGCATTCATAAACAGAAAACAAAAACAGTAAAAAAACATGATTTATTATAATGGGTGATCTTTTAATCCTTAATGAAGCAGTCAATTTAGGCAGATAAAATTCATTTTGGTAAGTGTGGCCATATTTGACTGTTTGGTGAATAGACGTTGTTCATAATTCATATGCAAGAGCATTATACCTGTGCTTAGCTAGACCTGGGGACTTGGAGGTGTTAATGCTTAGCAGTGACTACTTGAATGGTAGTTTTATTTCATTAAAATACAATTGACTGATCAGGGCTATTTCTAATCATTTTGGGTCCCTAAGTGGTATATCTGTTTTGGGGTCCTCCACCTTTCTTCGCCCCTACACATTGTGATGTACAAAGCTTGCTAATTACTGGAAATGTCCTTGTGATTGATTGTAGCATAAAGGACACTAATGCCTCCTATGTAAAGGAAAGCAATGAGAGCTGGAGCTGTGTCATCAACTCAAGATGTTTTATGTTATTCAAGTCAACATTCCAAATTGTGATCCCTTTAGGTTAAAGAATATCATACACTGTTGCATAAACAAGGTTGGGAATGGAGTTTGGCAGACACAGCCTGTATCACTACAGCAGGTTAAATAGTATAAGATAATGCTGTCAAACCCACATACTCCAGTTCTACAAGGCCTTGGAGTGAGGTAGCAAAACAAGAACACACTTTGGATTGCATTGCAAGACCAGCAGCCAAACTCATATGGGGCTAATTTGGAATCATACATTAACCTAACACTCACTTGTAGGTGTTGTGGTTGTAACCACTGCACTCTATAAATATATGGCACTCATGGTAGCATGTGGAAGGTCTCAGTCATAGGAGCATGTACGATGATGTCAGGTGGCATACTGCTCATGTACTTGAACTTCCAAGGTTGTCAACACTAACACCGCAGAATACCAGTCTGTACAAATGCAATCAAGAAGAGTTTTACTATTCCTACTCATCTGTGGGTGAGTGAGTATTTATGCCTGTGGCTTCTTTTCTTGAGAGATCTCCATGTACGGTAGGTTTGTTTGGGAGGCTTCATCATCTGCAGCTTTTTACTTATATTATAAACACTCACTTCTTCATTCTGGAGATCTCCACCATGCTTTACTATGCTCATTTTTTTTGACTGTTTAAAAATAATGTTGCAAATGATACAGGTCCAGTATGAATGTGTACAGATATCTAAATGAATGTGCCCTGCATGCACAAAATGAACAAAAACAGATTTGTCAGAAAGATGTGCCCTAATAGACCACCATGAATGCCAACAGCATCCTGAATGCTGCTTTTCTTAATACTATTGTCTTTGTAGGATGTCTGGGAATTTGTTAGCTCATGATGGAAAGCTAGAGAGGCAAAAGGTAGCTGTTCCTTTGAGTGCTGTATCTGTATGTTGAAACATGTGGACGCGAGTGGGAGCGTGAGATTTGGATGGTTTTGATAACTTAAAGTGGTTTAACAATTTGAGAATATGGGGAAGGAGTAGGGAAGGGGTGGTGGGGCTGGCGTTTGATTGCTTATGTCAATGCCTGACTGTAAGACTTTCTCACTCTACTCACTAGAGATGTGCCATTTCCATCAGAAAACACATAGCAGTTTTTTTATTAGGGCTTTATTAGGTGCCATATTCTTATTAAAGTTCACCGCCTTCTTCTTTCCTTTGGCAAGCTGAATTGGTACACTCATCCATTTTGATTTTCAATGCAGAGATACGACAAAGGTCAAATAAACAGTGAAGTAAAATTAGTTGGTAAGTGTAAATGTCAGACCATTCCAATTCAAATTTTCAAACATAGGTCACTTTCAAGTTGTAAAAACCTTTATTCGATTTAGTGCCACGTATAAAACTGGCCTAATTGAAATCTGAAAAGTTTTGATTTCATATGTTGTTGTGATATTCACAATTCTCCAAAAAAAATGTCAGAACTGAGCAAGTATGTGAACATAGGCAAAGTCAGGGTGTCTCCAAGCACATCTCACTTTCAGGTTCCTGCTGTTGCTGTGTCTTCTTTCCTCTTTACATCATTTCTTAACAACACTGTATAGTAGAAAGATGAATTGGATGTATTATATCTAGTAGAGTGTCTGATAAGAATACCTAGTCTTTGAATTTTACAGAAGCATGTCGACATAGACATTTATAGTCAGAGAGCTTGGTAGTAGCTGGGGTTCAGAGAATTAATTTTCACATGACTGCAACAAAATAGAAGTGATGTACTTGTATTCAGGGTTGTGACCAGCAACACTACAATAATTGATTACTAATGCCATCATGTTGGTTAATGGTTTGAGGAAAGACTACCAATGTAAACATATTTAATTTTTTTTCAAAGGTTTATTGGGAAGAACACAGATTTTGTTTCTTACTTAGTAAACTCAACAGCTATACAGAGGTCACCAGATTGCAGTGCTGCACTAGTAAATTCCTCGTACACATGACATTCAAGCAGCACTTTTAATGCTGTTTGGTAGTTTAGAATTCTGACAGATAGATAGATAGATAGATAGATAGATAGATAGATAGATAGATAGATAGATAGATAGATAGATAGATAGATAGATAGATAGATAGATAGATAGATAGATAGATAGATAGATAGATAGATAGATAGATAGATAGATAGATAGATAGATAGATTTTAACAAAAGCTCAATAAATAAATATTAAATTATGACAAACAACAAATCCCCTCTTAAATACACACCAGAATGACTAAGAAGAATCAAAATTAAAAGGAAAGAAAACTTCTGACTTGGCTAAAGAGAAAAAGAACAGTTACGGTGAAGCATTATGTAGGCGTATTGTTGTTGCTATAATGAAGACCCAGTAGCGTTTCTTGACGCACTTCTTCTGAATAATTTATTGGCTGAAAGTCTTCAGTGTTGGTGTGTCAGAGAGATGAAGTGCAGCATTGTTCATAATGACACTCAGTTTTGTTTTAATTGTCTTCTCTGATACTACCTTCAGGGGTCTGGAGTGTATTCTATACCTGAGCCTGCCCTTTTTAATTTGGTGGTTGATTGAGTGGGCCTCTCTTGAAGTAATGTTACTAGCCCAGCACACCACAGCATAGAAAATCTCACTGGCCATCACAGAGTTGTAGAAGATGTGAAGAATTTTGCTACCCACATTGAAGGAGTGCAGTCTCCAAAGAAAAAAGAGTATATTGTCCTCTTATTTAGTCCCTACAGTTATGTTTGTGAGGCTCATGGATATGGATGTGAACAACACTGGAGTATCAGAAGGAACAGTCCTGTCTTCTTTACTCTTCACTCTGTACAGCTAAGACTATAAATATAACACCAGGCCATGTCATTTGCCGAAATTTTCAAATGATTCTGCGTTAATGGGGTGTATTAATAGGGGGACAGAATGTAGGAGTCAGGTGGAGAACTTTGTTTCTTGATGCAAAGAGAATTGTGTGCAACTTAACATCAGCTAAACCAAGGAAGTGGTTGCTGACTTTATCTCCTTCATTCACCAAAGACCCTCTATGTCTAGTCACTATTCTGGGAGTGGATGAGGAGGTGTACTGTTTTAAAAGCAGAGATTTTCCAGATGAAAATATGCTGCTGTTTTGGCATTCACAAATTCATATGGCAATGAAATAATTACGTTAGAATTTTTAGGTATTGGCTATAAGCAGTATTTATTTTTCAGTTAATAGACATAAACTCTGAGTGAATACATTTAGTACTTACACATAGTAAGATAAATGTTGTAGTCCATGATGATCATATCATTGTCTAGAAACCCTGCACTGAAATCTACCAGGATTTACCCAGGAAGGAAATCCCTCCCAAGTCACTCTGCATGCTCTATTGTACTTATATATTTTTTGTAAAATGAAAGTGTGAAGGTTTTAAGCTTTGTAATTTTTATTCTGCATCAAACCACACTATTGTTCATACATTAAAAATAGTTAAGTAACAAAATATTAGAATAGATAGATAGATAGATAGATAGATAGATAGATAGATAGATAGATAGATAGATAGATAGATAGATAGATAGATAGATAGATAGATAGATAGATAGATAGATAGATAGATAGATAGATAGATCTTTTTATGTCTCCCATTTTGTCTTTTTACAGAAGCTCTTTAAATAGATAACTACATAAATAGATAGATTATGGTCTGAATGCACACCGGAATGACTAAAAAGGAAGGCTTTTTAAAAAGAAAGGAAAGAAAACATCTGACTTGGCAGTCCTAGTCACAGTGAGGCATCATGCAGTTATTTTGCCCCAGTAGTGTTTCTTGACATATTTCTGCTGAATAATTTGCTCGTTGAAAGTCCTCAGTTGTTAGTGTGTCATGGAGAGGATGTGCATCTTTGTTCATAATGGCATTCAGTTTTGTTTTAATTCTCTCCTTTGCTATTTCTTTCAGGGGGTCTAGAGGGTGTCCCATAACTGAGCCTGGCCTTTAAATTTGCCTCATGATTCGGTGGACCTCTCTTCGAGGGATATTACCAGCCCAGCACACTGGCCATCATGAAGCTGTAGAATATGTGAAGGATGTCACTTCTCACATTAAAGGAACTCAGTCTCCTTCTAAGGAAAAAGAGCCTGCTCTGCCCTTTCTCATATAGTTCCTTTGTGTTCTGAGACCAGTCCAACATATCATCGATGTGGACCTCCAAGTACTGTACTTGTAGGAGTGCACTATCTCTGCATCCACTTGTGAAAAGTTATCCGTGGCGTCAGGCAAGTTTAAATAATAATTGTGTGCAGGGCTGCAATCTGGTGTGCATGAGTGTGTTAATTGGGGTTCTTGGCCGATCACACTGCATATACATGCTTAGGCGGGCAGATCAGTTGGGTGCCTCAATTGTGCCTTTGATGTAGTGGCTTGCAACACCTGTACCCAATTAGAGACGATAGTTAAAGAAAGGTCTGCGTTGAAGGAAGGGGTAAAAACTAAGTAAATAGATTGGCCAAAGAAGGAAAAGAAAAAGACAAAGGGTGGAAGACTGAGAGGAGAGAATGGAGGCTAAAAGGACAGAACAAGAGAGGGATGAAGGAGAGAGAAATAGTGAGAGTGCCCATTCTGAAACAAGTGAGAGGCATGGGGCTGCGTGAATTGGAGGCTGTGGAAGGGGCGCTCCTACTGAGGGCTTTCCTTGGTGTACTAGTGCCCTGAAACGCTGTGTCACCCACAGACACCAAGGCACTGAGGGGGACGTTTGTGGCTCGACATGGATGCAGAAGGCATGGAGACGGGGACCTGAGTCAGAAAATGGTGGTTTACTGCACTCATCGGCGTGCATCTCCTTGTATGAGTGTCTGAATAGGATAAGGGGAGGAGATGTCTGGTTTAGAGAGAAGCGTTATCTTTATGTCTTTATCATAGTCTTTATGAATGGTCTCTGAATTTTAACCTCATTGTTTTTAGTGGATTATTTATTGGAACTGTTTTAATCTTCACCTTCACTGTTGTTTTTATGGATTATGTATGTATTTATTGAAGACTGAAGCACTGCACAGTGAAATACTGGTTTTTGGAATTGTTTTTAATAAAAGCACTGAACACTTTAACATCTACCTCTTGCTGTAAGTGTGTGTCCTCATTTGCCTGGCTCATCAGGGCCTATGACTATCAATGGTTACAGGTTTAAGAGACTCCCTAATAGAATACACCACTCTTAGAATAGTGACTGTTTGGTTCACCAAAAGTCAATAACCAGTTCCTTGGTTTTGCTGATGTTAAAATGCGGACAGTTCTTTCTGCACCAAGAAACAAAGTTCTCCACCTGACTCCTCTCCTCTGTCTCATCCCCTTTATCAATACACCCTTTAAGTGCAAAGTCATTTCAGAATTCCTTCAGGTGACATGACCTGCTGTTACATTTATAGTTGGAGGTGTACTGAGTGAAGAAAAAAGGAGACGGGACTGTTCCTTGTAGTACTCCAGTGTTGCTCACGTCTGTATCAGAAACAGTCCTTGAGTCTCACAAACTGTGGTGTACATAAGAAAAAATATACAAAAGACACACCTGGAAAAACTGTAATATCTTGTGAGTGCATAAGGAAATATCATCATCAATTTTACCTAATAAGAGTTCTGTACCTGACAATTTAAGATCCTAATGGCTGTCACAGTGCCGTGAAGTCGCACATTCCTGCCTTTTTGTCTTCACGTTTCCCACATGCCTCTTCTTTCCATTTCAAAGTTTTAATTTTCATAGACTATTACCTTTTTGTCTTCATTTTTTTTAAATATGCATTACTAAAGTAGTGTTATAATATGACAAACATACATTTCAATGAATGAAATTAACAAAATATAACATTTATTCAATAAAAAATGTAATCAATCCCATATACCCCAGAAGTAATTAAGATTTTGAATCATAAGCCACACTAAAACCCTACCCTAGACCACAGGCTTTCTAGCAACAGATGCCAGACTTCATCTGTTTCCATACCTGAACAGCATTACCGTCAATTGGCTATCTGGTCTCCTAATTGTTGATGCCAGAAAAGCTGCTGGAAGTGACATTTTGCTTCCTCCTTAAATCCCTTTGAATTCTGGTGTGTATCAATAATCGGGCTTCTATATCCAGTAAGCCAAATGCCAATTACAGAAAGGAAAGTCTGCAAGGAGCAGCATTTGAAACAAGAGATGTCTGTGGAGGCCCCTTGAGTGCTTCTTCATTTTGACTAAGATTGAAGTTAATAATGAAAGTGGATAGTAGCTGTTATGAGCATATGGAGCAATGCCAATAGAAAGTGGAACAGAGATTAGAGCAGTGATAGCTGACGGACAGTAAGAAGTGAAAAATTAAGGCATTTCATTTTTGAACTGCATGGCTATCTTTTATATAATGGTACATAAAATTTTGAAGCTTACTATTTCATTTAATAATCAAATTTATGGTATTTCAGATAGCTTAAAAATTCCTGTATATTACAGAAGGCAAGGGATTGCCAGGGGCAAGGACACCACCATAAATGATGCATTATCTGTGGGTGAGAACTCCTAAAGAGAGACATTCCTGTACTGGAAATAATGAAAGAGACTGGTACACCTTAAGACTAAATATTTAGGGCTAAGAGAGAAAGAGAGGGAGGGCGTGGAGGGTTGGTAAGATGCCACAAGACAGCCTGGCCAGTAGGTGGCACTGAGAGATCACAAGCCAAAAATGGAGGGACTTTGTTTCCAGCTTTGTTTAGATCCTGGAGGTCTTAAAGGAGCCTAGAAGACCTTCTGTCCAGTAGGTGACAGCACATGGCATCTCACCAGTAAAACTGGTACCATGTTGCCAATTAAACAAGTATGGGGTAGCTGTTTGACCCTTAATTTAGAGTTTCAATTGGTTCTGTGGCCTACAGAACCCAGGAGTTTCTATTGGGAGTTCCCTGTAGCAAAAGGTGGATATCAGTGAAGTGACTATTTGGTGTGTGATGAGAAGATGAATTGGTGTTAGCTGAAAGGTACAAAATGTGGCACACCAGTCAATTGCAGAGTTATAAAGTACATGTGAAGAACAATAAACTGGAGGGAGGTAGAGTGGCCAGGATCTGAAAAATATAGAAACACAGTGGGTGAAAACATGAAGACCTTGTGTGCAGTACTGTGGTGACCAAGTGGGCAAGCCACCTCACTTTGACAGACTGAAGCTTGAACCTGTTACATAAGGCTGTTATTTTTCTTTTCTTTTGTATGTTGTGTATCTCCTTTTGAGTCTACCTTGTTATCAGTCTGTGACCCTATTTAGTGTGCCCCACTCATAGTTTCTGACATTTCAGCCTTTGGGGTATCCGTGGTGTAGTAGCTAAGGGGATTGACAGTGGTGTAGTGATTAAGGCTTTAGGCCTCAAACCCTAAGGTTGTGGGTTCAAGTCCTGCTACTGATAGTATGTGACCATGAGCAAGGTCACTTGACCTGCCTGTGCTCCACTTGGAAAGCCAAATGAAATGTAACCAATTTCATCATAAATGTTGTAAGTCACCTTGGATAAAGGCATCAGCCAAATAAGAAAATGGTATTAGTCTATCTATCTATCTATCTAGTACAAGTGTGGTATGATGACAGTTATACAAGCTGTAGATGACACTGTAGTTTGTATTTTGTTCTCAGATCCTTAATCTCTAAGAAGCAACTACTGTAGATACACACAGATAAGCCCTCTAGGCCAGTGTTTCCAAAACTCGGTCCTGTGGCCCACTGTGGCTGAAAGTTTTTGTTCCAACCCGCTTCTGTTTTTAATTGGACTCCTGGGCTAATTAAGTGATGTGTTATTTCCCAGATTCTGTGTTTTGGTAACAATATAGAAATTAGAAAACTAAGTTTGGTAAACATATATATATATAGATATTAAAATGTACCAAGCAGTTATATGGGAATAATGTATTTATTTTTCTTTTTAATTAATTAATAATTAATAATAAATTAATATTTTCATCTTGGTTTTCATTCTACTTTTCCAGGTGTTCTAATTGTTTAATTAATCTATTATTTACTAATTAGTGAGTCTGATGCTAAAGTACTTGCAGCCTTTGATTATTCAGTGTTGTTTGCCTGGGTGTCTGCTCTGCTCATTTTAAATTGTCATTAATATGATACAATGAAGGGGAAAAACTGCACAGAGAAAGGGCAAAATATAATGAAATCAACAAAAGAGAGTTAAGCATTTAACTCTATAGCAAAAGCAGAAATATTTATAAATGTCTTATAAATGTGAAAATCATGCTGTTGTGCTTTTCTGAATGTAAAATAAAATAAACAAAATAGCTAATTAAATGAACTCAGTGTTATCAGGTGTTGTCACTGATTAGGAATCTGGTTGGAACAAAAACCTGCAGCCACAGGGGGGTCACAGGACTGAGGTTGGGAAACACTGCTGTAGGCAGACAAGACCAATCCTCACATTTTTTAATAAAATAAAACGTAGAATTTGTCAGCTGCAGATAAGCCAAATGTGAAAATTTAAAACAAAATCAGTTCTTCGAAACAAAAACTTAATTTTAAAGTAACAAGTAACTTAACGCAGTATGTATTTTATCGAAGTAAATTTCCTACCTTACTAAGAAAAAAAAAACGGATCTGTGCAACTGCATTAGAATTATTGCCTTTCTAAAACCTCTCATTATAACATGATGGACACGCATGTCGTCTGACTAGTTTGATGATAGCACGTGAGAAAGAAGTTAAGCATTTCCGTTGCATACAATCAAGTTAATGGTACTGAATAAAAGTTATAGGTATGTATTTAATCCTGCATGTGCTGGCAGATAAATTCAATCGGCCCAGTTTAGGGTCACAGGAGGCAGTGATCATGGTAGCAGGACTGGGTGTAATGTAAGAAGCAAACGTGGTACGCCGGTCCTTTGCAGGTTTCAGTTGCACAGCCAAGCAGAAAAGAGTGTGCTGCATGCAATCCAGTAAAGCAAACCTATGAATAAAGTAACAGTGTAGTTTTAATCCAGCTATTTGATATTGACAAACAGTGTGAGCTGGTGGTGCAGTGGACAGTGTTCAAACTGCAAATCTTTGGGTCTAAAATGTTGATGGATTTTATTTACTTCACACTACATGAAGGACTAAACATATTTATAAAACACAAGAAAATCATCAAATGTGGCTGTGTTTCTGGTCAGTCTGGTGAAGGTTCTTATATGCGCTTCTTATTCAGTAACAAATGCTGGCCATTGAAATGTGCAGTTTTTCACACGAAAGAAGAAAAATAATGCAAAAGTAATGTACTGTTTGTAACATTACATTTTAAAATAAGTAACTATATAACCTATGTAGTTACTTCTTTGTAAATAATGAGTAATGTAACTAAGTTACTTTTAAAAACAATATTCCCCAACACTCTTGGTACATGATGGGTTTTAATACTGCAGTAACTTGGCTATGACTACCATGCATGCGACGGCACAACTCTGGGACAGGAAAGGAAGATGACAGCACAAATAAAGACCACCTGCAGGAGCGATGGACAAGGTGTGAGCAGCCAGCATGAACAGAGGGTGTAGGCCACTTGGAGAGGGAGGAGAGAGTTGGTGGTGATCTTGAAGTAGGAGAGGGGTAGAACAATCAAGTGTGTTTTTACCAAAAAGCTGATGAGAGAAACAGAAGGATAAGTGGTGTCTTCCTGATCAGAGAAAAGGCCGAGAGTGACACCATGAGGGAGTTGGTTGGTCATATTATTTCTATTTGTTTTGTTTTGTATTCTTCTTGTTTGATGTCCATTGCTGATGATGTGGCCTGCCAGCCTATGTTACTTCCTGTAGATATTTCTGCATATTGTGTGACATTTTAAAGTTTGGTAAAGCAGAAGTGTTAGCAAATCAACCTAGAGTGCATCTGCTTTTGATCTTTGCCTGTTTAATGTCTGTTTATATTTTTGGTTCCTTTGTTTACAATGCTATTGCTTTGTGCTCCTGATGACTTTCAATGTTATATCTCCCTTAAACTGCTACTAGTAAAATAAAAAAATAAAACTTTATTTCTATAGAAAGAGCTGAAAGGTTTTGAGTATGATTGGTCTGTAGCTTAAAATGATAAAGTAAAAAATATTTTGTCCCTTGTGGTATTTGGGACATAAGCACTACAACGACCAATTGCTGAACACATGTTGTTTTCAGTCAAGAACGCAGCCTTCAGGAAAACATTTCCAGCACATTTTCACATCGGTTAGAACATGAAATTTATTATCTGTAAAATGATCTCCAATAGACTCTGCAGTTACTAGAAGTGTAATTTCTTTCTGACTCCACATTCTTTCTATTGTCTCTTGTCTTTCCCTTTTCTTTCTCTTTCTTCCACATTTTCTGTCTCTGCTCACTTTTACTTCCACTCATTGAATCTTTGTCTGCTTATCCAGGGTTGCAAGATTTCCAAAATCCCAGACTGGGACAGCCACCATTTTGAGTGACCAAAAAAAAAGATGTTAAGTATAAGGATGAAAGGTTTTACATGTTAAAATATTTTTTTTTTTTAAATTAAATTTTAGATAAAAACTTAGATATGAAATGAAAGAAATAATACTTGTCATCATAATGACTTTAAAGAAATCTTGATTTCTGCTCATTTTACTTACACAAGCTCTTAGTAGGAGTAGTAATGCTGTAACGGCTGTCACGTGTATGTGTTTGGTGTCATTGGTAGTTTGTACCTACCCCTGGTCCTGATAAGGGTGGAATGGCTGGATTTGTAATGCGGGCCAGTGGTTCATGGAGAAGGGAGCACCTGGCTCGGTGGGCCAAATAAACCGTAAGGGGATGGGCCGATCAGACTTAAAGCTGTGGCGAGAGAAAGTTAAAAAGAAGGGACGAGAGCGCCAGACCAGAAGTAGAAGCCAGACCCCAAAAAACCAAGAGGGAACGCTACACTACTCACTGGAAAAAGTCAGGTGAATCCGGGTTCATTTCAGTAAGAATCTTTTTCCTTTTCTTCTGGATGTGGTGAAGTTATTCGGGAGAGGACCTGACGGGCCAGTGTAAGGGACTGTGTATGATTAACGTTTGACATGACATGAGGTACGGCTCGGTGCATCCTTCAAAATAACGGACGGTATATGATCATGCATAACAATGGATATTTAAAGGATTCTGGTTTTCATTAATTTTTTTCTCACAGTTGTGTATTAGTGGTGTGTTTTGTTGAGTGTTTTGTCTCGTGATTAATGTGGGGGTTAGAAGCGCTGCAGCGCGGTACTCGTTTTGTACACTTTCTTATTTACTGCATAATATCAATTCTCATTTATCTCAACATTTGCTTTCACAGGTGTGCTTCTGTACTTGTGGTGGTCTAGTAGGGAAGTAGTGTTGTTCACTCTCAACCCGGTCTATTTCTTTATTTTTTTCCTCTCTATTTGCTGCCGCTCTAGGACGGCTGCGCATATTATAATCGTGTAGGCTCGGGGAGCGGTACAAAGCAATATTTTAAATGAATGCTAAAATAACATAAATATGAATATATGGTAAGCATTTTGTGCAGTTTTGTATGTAACCTCGCTTATTTTTTTTTCATTCAGAATTTAGGTACGGGTATGTTGGATATATATGTTTTATGTTTCATATAATACAACGCAATATATGTAACTACAAGCAGATATGCAAATACGACATACCAGTTAGTTGAAAAGTTTTTATCAGTATCACTTTCAATACGAAATACATATGAGCTCGAGCAGCCATGATGTACACGAGACACGTACGACAACATGAGCACACGACATATGAACACACATGATTCAAACACTCAAGATTCAAATTTTATTCATATAAGGTGGTACGCCAGGCTGTCTACAAAAGTTTAGCAAGCCTCTTTAACTAGATATTCAATATACAAATTGAATTAAGATTTTTTTTCTACTTACAATTTTTGTTCAATTGGGATTTTTAGAGGCCAAACCAAATGTAAGGCAAAAATTAAAGTAAAAAAAGCAAAGATCAGAAACCGACGATGCTGTTAGAATTTATAAGATACACACTTTTAGGGTTTATTCAACAATCTAGGATGATGCAGATACCCTGGCATCAACTTTTATAATGTTTTGTTAGCGACACAACCCTGAGCAACCTTAGAATCCGTGGCCCTAACAAAGGACGACTGCATAGGTGCCGTGGAATGGTGGCACCTGTAGAAACCAAGATGGTGTCATGGTAAAACATAAATAATTTGTGACTTTTTAAAATATGCTTCAGAGAAGGATTTTTAATGTGCTCCCTGAAACGGCCTTCTACTACTACTACTGAATAATCCTCCTGGGTGCATACATTATAGAGCTCTTGCCCCCAAGTAGTGCTTTATCACTGGCCTAAAACCACTTGAATTCTTCTTCCTCCTCCTAATCGGAAATCTGCTGTTTGCGTTCAGGTGGTACTTCTGGGTACTTCTAAGTTGGCATATGATAATTATGACACCTGTCAGACTTCATTAAACCCTAGCTTTCTGAGTTTATTTTCTAAATAATCCAAAACTTGTAAAGTAAACTTTCTTTTCTACATAATGATAACAATTTTTATACTTGTTCTGGAATGTAGAAAAAATGGATACGGTTAGGGCATGGGGTCAGTGTGTGCATTGATTTGTGTTTAGGGACACAGCATGAGGCAACACAAAACTATTTCTATATTTGAAATCCTCTTGGAATGAGAATGTGCCAGACAGCTGATTGAGCTGTTTATTCATTAGAAATGTCTGTCTCTCTGGAAGATGCTTCAGTTTTTGATTTTTTGTTGGGTTTTTTTTGCTGCTAAGTTCAGTGCTAAGTAGAGAACTGTATGAGGAGCTGTCCATAGTGCTGAAGCATTCTCCCTCTTGTACAGTATACTCTATCCAGGCGTGTCTATAATTTGGGATGTCCTGCTGCCCCATTCTTACCTTGCATTGCGTATTGTTGGAGAGGCTACAGTCTTCAACAGCCCTGAATTGGATTAAGAAGCTTAGGGAATGTTATATGTTTAAAGAATTGTTTAACGAAAAAATGAATATTTGTATGATCACTTTGATAAAGTTCTCAGTCAGTGATTGCTGCTTGTTTGTGAGATGAATATTCACAATTGTAAGCTTAATAAATTAGGTGGGTATTGAGAGTGATGTCAGGAAAGCTGTTTAGTTGGTGGCATTCTGCTAAATTGCTAATACTTGTACCATTACTCAGGATTATCAGAAGGACATTAAAATGGTGACATGTGGAATGAATATTTTACATTTGCATTGAAGTTGTAATAACTCAGTGATGTGCACTGACCATGGGGTACTGACAAGGGGCACTTTATGGAATGGGTTTTGTTACATTATATTCCTGGGCACAAATTAGTGGTAACATCTTTTCTGTGCCTTCACGTTTACTGAAATTTGGTAAAAAATATCCTAAGACCTATTATGATATTCACTAAGTTGGCAAAAGATGTATGTCCATGTTTACTGATTAAGTTAGATTATCAGAAAAGATGAATTTTAACAAGATGAAAGACTAAATGAAAGAATACCCATCTAGATAAAAAGACCTTAACAGCAACAGTTCACATTGTAGCCCTTCAAGTCAAAGATTTGTCTTCCTCCATAAAGTGCCTGTTTTGGGACAAACATTCAGGAAGATACCAGAACTCATCATCTACTACCATATACAGTATGACCTTTGTTTTCTCTCCTTTAGACTTTCAGGAAGAAATGTGTGCATTATTATCTAAAACCCTGAAATACAATGTAGAATTATTTACACATTAACAAATATACAGGATATAATTAGGAACACCTGTGTACCTGCTTATTCATGCAATAAACTAATTAGCCAATCATGTGGCAGCAGCACAATGTATACAATCATGCAGATGTAGATCAGAAGCTTCAGTTAATGTTCACAATCAACACCAAAATGGTGAAAAATAAGATCTCAGGGATTTTGACAACAGCATGATTGTTGGTGCCAGGCTGGCTGGTTTGAGTATTTCTGTAACTGCTGACCTCTTGGGATTTTCACACACAACAGTCTCTAGAGTTTATTCTAGAGGTGTGAAAAGCAAAAAACTTACAGTGAAAAGAAATTCTGTGGATTTACTGTAAATGCACTCTTGTTGAGAGGTTAAAAGAGAATGGCGAGCCTGGGTTGAAATGAAACAAAGGCTATGATAACTCAGATAACCATTCTGTACAACTATGGTGAGCAGAAAAGCATCTCAAAATGCCCTACATGTTCAAACTTGAGGTGGATAGGCTATAACAGCAGAAGACCATGTTGGCTTCTACTCCTGTTAGCCAAGAAACTGGTAGCTTAGGCTGCAGTGTGCACAGGCTCACCAAAACTGGACAGTTGAAGACTGGATAAACATAGTCTGGCCTGGTAACTCTTGACTCTTGCTGAGACACAAAGACAGTACTGTACAGTCAAAACTTTGCACCGACAGCATGAATCCATGCAGCCAGTCTACCTGGTGTCAACAGTCCAGGCTGGTGGTAGTGTAATGGTAGGGGGAAGGTTTTTTTGGCACACTTTTTGCCCATTAATATGAACAAATCATCACTTGGATGTTACAGCCTATTTGTTTAACTTACCTATCTTTTAATGGCTACTTCCAGCATGATAATGCACCATGTCACAAAGCAAAGTCATCTCAATCTGGTCTGATGAACATGACAATGAGTTCAGTAGCCTTCCCAGTCACTGGATCTCAATTCAATGGTATGCCTTTGGGATATGGTGGAACAGAAGATATGCAGCATGATGGTGCAGATGACAAATCTGCAGAAATTGTGTGATGCACTCATGTCATGGGCCAGAATCTCAAAAGGAATTCTGTGGTATCATTGCCACCAAGAACTGAGGCTGTTGTGAAAGCAAGTAAGATGAAAACAAACCAATATAATAGTACCCAGTATTAGTATAGTGTTCCTAATAATTTGCATAGTGAGTGTATATATATTGTATGTATTAGGATCTTTCAGTAACAAAAACAAAAGGAAATTAATACCATTTTGCTTTCTAAGGGGTTGTCAGATTTTGAGTTTTATCATAAAAACTATTATTTAACTTGTGTGTTGTCTTTGTAGAGTAATGTATTACTCTACTTTCCCCTTTTGTATTATTAATGTGTAGCCTTTGTCAGAATGCCTCAAATCACCCAGACTTACCACTGTTTATAAGGTACTGTACCATATAACTTCTCCACACCTTCCCTTCTACATGTATAACCTCAGGCAATTAGGTGTAGTAAAAGACAAGCAGGAGTTAAGTTACAATTTACACAATGCATTATTGATAATATTCATAACACAATATGCAAAGTACATTTGAATATTGGCAACCATACAACCTGATAAATGGTGATATGTAGGGAGGGAGGGAGGCAGCATAAACAAGAGGGACACCTCACGCCTGGACAAACTGGTGAGGAAGGCAGGCTCTATTGTAGGCACGGAGCTGGACAGTTTGACATCCGTGGCAGAGCGACGGGCACTGAGCAGGCTCCTGTCAATAATGGAGAATCCACTGCATCCACTGAACAGTATCATCTCCAGACAGAGGAGCAACTTCAGCGACAGACTGCTGTCATTGTCCTGCTCCACTGACAGACTGAGGAGATCGTTCCTCCCTGACACAATGCGACTCTTCAATTCCACCCGGGGGGGTAAATGATAAAATTATACAAAGTTATTGTCTGTCTGTTATACCTGCATTGTTATCACTCTTTAATTTAATATTGTTCTTTATTAGTATGCTGCTGCTGGAGTATGTGAATTCCCCCTTGGGATTAATAAAGTATCTACCTATCAATCTATGTAGTTTCAGGTGGCAAACAGACTTGTTAGTTACTTAAAATGTCTCTAGTTAAGTCCTCATTTTGTGGTCAGCTTTCTTCAGAACAGGCCGCATTCCTGTCTCAATATGGCTGCCGAGCTGTGCTCTTCATTGTGTTGTCCTTTTCAGTTCATGGTGTGAGATGGTCTTTCATCACTTTGGTAAGAGAGAGAGAGTGAGGTAAAGCAAGCAAATATATAGGTTTTCTGTCCAACCCCTACTGCCAATAGGACGTCATGGTATTTAAAGGCTTCTGATACAAGCCAATTCCAAACAGCCATACTTCAGACCAATGGGGGGACAGAATACCCTCACACCTGCCCCCAAAACCATATGTTGAGGTAAAGCTTGGCAGTTAGGCAGCCTGGCTTTCCTGTGGGGGTTGAGAGAGAGACTTCAGTAGAGAAATAATAGCCAAACTTGTTTGAGGCACTTCCCCTAACCCTGTCGTAAACTTACAAAGAGACTCATTCCTAAAAGGGGGGAAGGGGTTCTTAAACCATCAAACCATTGCTGTTATTATCTATAATGTAACACTAATATTACATTGCTTTCTCTACGTTACAAATAAAGACACACAAAATATTTATCAAAATTTCACATCACAACAAGTTGGTATTCCTGTCTCATGTCTATTTGTTCTGTAGTAAATTAATAGAAAGAAAACAGATCCAAATGTAAACATAATAACAACATATTCCATCCATCCATCCATTATCCAACCTGCTATATCCTAACACTGGGTCACGAGGGTCTGCTGGTGCCAATCCCAGCCAACACAGGGTGCAAGGCAGGAAACAATCCCTGGGCAGGTCGCCAGCCCACGGCAGAACAACATATTCACTTTTTCAAATAGGACACTTAATATACAAAGCAAAAAAAGTGTCTAGAAGTGCATGCCTCAAAACTCCCTCCCTAATTCATCATGTAATCTGCTAATACAGCCTTTTAAATTTAACTAGAGTTCTCATGGTCTCACAAGAATTTCATTATATGCATTTTAAACAAGTGCTGTAGTCCTTGGTTAGCATGTTTTCTTTTGAAAATGCATAAAGATTACACTTCCGACTTTACCACTATGGCCTGTTAGTTTCTCCAACTTTAGTATTGAGAGTGTAACACAATACTTTTACCCGCAGCGACGGGCACCCCACTGAATCCACACTAGTGGAAATCTCAATTGCAGTGCAGCTCAGCAGACAGGCACAAAAGTCATTTCACTGTGAAAGAGAGTTATTTGATCAATCTCTATAAGTGAGAAATGCATGAAAACTGTAACAAGCGAGCGGAAAAAGTTGGCACTTACAACTACTATCAATTTCAAAATATCGTACAAAATAACATACATATTGCAAAATTTTATTGTAGATTTGTGAATAATTTAGTTTCCATATAGGATAGTAAACAGTGGCCTGCTTTGCTTTAACAACTCATGTTGGTTATCTCTTCTTTTTCTATTGTATCTTACAATAAGATGGTGTGCCCTTGTGCTTAGGTTGTTGTAGCAGAAACATGCTGCTCAAAGAAGGCACTTGGAGACCTCAGGATGTGTGGGCAGAATCAAGCTTTATTGTATGATGTACACACGGTCTCAATTCAAATGAAATGATCAATTAGCAACTCGGCTCCCTTTCATTTATTACAGTCCTTATCAAAAGTTTACCTCCCACACTATCGGACTCCAGCTTTCCGTTGTCTTGGTCCTGCCTGTAATTAAATCCACCAGTGTTTCCCAGCCTAATGAGAATAGCACTCTTTCTTATCCATCATGGCCACCTGGCAGGCCCTCTCCCCACCTTGAACCCGTCCAATTCCTGCTACCATTATCTCTAGTCCTCAGCTCACCTTAACCACCTGGAGAGAAGGGTGGGTTCTGCCTGTCAGCCTCTCTCCAAATGCCTGACCTTTACTCATGAAATATCAGTGGTTTCCAGCTTGCTAAGAAAAATAAAATTATCCAGGCACAGGCCTTTTTGTGATTTAACTCTTGCTATTCTAATGTGCACTATGATATAATGCTTATTTTCATATCTGCTCATGATTCTCTTTGAATATATGCAAATCATCAAGTTTAAGAATATACTTTTCTATAAGGTCCAAATGGGAGAACAAGTGACACTCGAGCCATTGTAGTCACCCCTTTGTACATGTCCCCGCTAACACCGGTGTGAAAGATTTCATTTGAATCCTGTTGTGGTGATCTTCTGCTTAGAGTTTATACATTACTCCATTGTCTGCAACAGGATAACAAAGTAGGCTGTCTATCACTATTTTAGAGGATGGTAACATTATTCCTCAAATACAGAGAAAGTATTATATAGTTTGACACCACTTTGGCCTTTTGTAATAAATCCTCATATAAGGTAGTCCGAGTCATTCCTGTGCCATTACAGTAATGCCTAATAGGGCTCTTGCTTGATCTCTTCTACGTTGTCATGTGGTGATTAAGAAATGTATTGATCAATTTGGTCTGAACCTAGTTTTGTTAAACTTGACTTGCTTGTATGGAATATTATTTGATTTTAATAAAATTAATAAAATGTTTTAAAAAATGTATTGATAATAAAAGAATATGTAAACTTGTGTTTCTGTTGGGAGGGCATGCACAGCTGGCAAGTGCACTGTTACAGTAGCACAATTCTTTAAGTCGAATAACCTCCAAGCAGGAGAGGCAACAGGACAGACCAGCCCATGTCAATTATCATGACCTACATATTTGGGCTCCTTCATTTGTTTTGCATCATTTTTGGACTTGTTTTGATTTTTTTTTATTATTTATATTTATCTTTATGATGCTGTTGTCATCATGTTGCCATTCTGAGGTTGCTACTGGCTTTTTATGACAATCCAGACATAGTTTTATAGCTTCCAGTACCTAGAAATTCTGCCAGTGTGCAGAGATTTTCAAAAAATATGCACCAAGGGCTAATTTATGTACTCACTAGTCTTGCAGGGCCAGATGTGGGCCAGGCATAACCCTCGTAAAACACCTGCTCACATGTCCTCAACTGTCTCTACTTAAAAGCCTAATTTATCTTATTCAGACTTTGCTGCCTCTGCTGAAAATGTGCCCTAATGAAATTAAACTTAACAGTTTTAAATTTTGATTTTGCACTCTGCTCAAAACACTGTGAAATGTATTATATTATGGGCACTAGGACCTAATGGCTCAGTCACATCTACCCCTAAATCAGGGGTACTCACTCTGGGGGTCCACAGAGGGTGCAAGTTTTCACTCCAACCAGTTTCATAATTAGAAGCTAGCGGATAATGAAACTTGGCATTTAATTATATGGCTTCTTAGTGCTTTTATTCTTTCAAGACAAATATTTATCACTTTGTTGATTTTCTGTTTTCTGAGAACATTATCCATATGTTTTGTGGTCCAGAACATCCTCTTGGTGTTTGCATCCGCTCTTAATTTCTTCAAAACATTGTATTAGCACACATGCTTCATGATACATTATACAGGTTTAAATGAAAGCATGTTAGCTAGAGAGCTGATGGTTGCTTTGTCATCTGTACTCCATTATTACTTGATGGATAGTTAAGAGAAACAGGTAACAATTCAAATCTTAATGTAGCTGTTTTAAACAAAACTAGCCAACCCGTGGCGTAACATACGCAGCATAATTATTTATTGATGGGTGAACACTTCCTGAAAGACACAGTTTTCCAAATGGGTTGGGTTTGAGGATACGACTGTAAGTGAGTGAAAAGATGGAACTCAGTAGAGAGCAACATACAATTGTCTGTGACTGAAAACTGGTTTTGGCAGATACAGGCATATCTTTTTGAAAGTTTGGCCCTGTGCCTTATTAATTATCATTGCAAAGGCCAATCTAACAGGAAATTGTCTGCGTGTAAAAGTAAAAGGCAAATTTGAATCTGATGGGGTCAGGGATATCCGGGGAATATGGACAGTTTGTGAGGTAGCAGCTGCGATAGTCTTACACTCCAGTACATTGCGGTGAATGCTGATAACAGAACGCTGGTGAAAGTCACTTCGTCGGTAGGGATAAGTTTCAGCACTTGTTCATTAAGGTGTAGCGAGTCTTCGTTGGTGACGCTTAATATAGCTCATGTGCTGAGTTGTTCCAGAGTGACAGTTGAGAAGTCGATGTCACCATATAGTTGTTGAACAGGATCATAAATAAAAGGAAAACAATGTGAAGGCAATGTCACAGGTGTTCCGTTTTTCCCGTCTCCAACATCGAGGAGCTATGGCGGGGCTCTGTCGTGCATACCCCATGACACTGGAGGAGGGTTAGAGTTGGCATGCGGGGCTCTGTCGTGCGTACCCCATGATGCGGGAGGAGGATTAGAGTTGGCGGGCAGGGCTCTGTCTTGCGTGCGTGCGTATCCCAAGGTCGGGCGATTATTGGTGGATTATATATAGAAAAGCAGCCGGAACCGAAAAGAACAATGAAAAGTCAACGTGGCTCAGAGGTGCATGTGGACTGTAGCAGAGACGAAAGCGACTGAGGAGGTGTTTGGTGAGTGTCCATGCCTTGAGAGCGAGGGTGGACTCAGGAGGAGGGTTAGAGTTGGTGGGCGGGGCTCTGTCGTGCGTATCCCATGACGCGGGAGGAGGGTTACAGTTGGCAGGCGGGGCTCTGTCGTGTGTATCCCATGGTCTTAGAGTTGGTGGGCGGGGCTCTGTGAGTTGGCGGGCGTGGCTCTGTCGTGCGTATCCCATGGTCGGCTGCTTAGTGAATTGTTGGTGGGCGGGGCTCTGTGAGTTGGCGGGAGTGGCTCTGTCTTGCTTGCCATGGACTTAGTGAATTATATATATAGATATTCAATTAAGGCACCTGAATTGTAACAAACAAGTTAACTAAAACTAAACCAAAAAATAAATTGGTTTAGTATTAAATATAAGGGTTCTAATTACAAATTTGATTAAATCAAAATCATGCAGGCACTATGAACCTCCAGGACTGGAGTTGAGTACCCCTGCCCTAAATAATATCCTGATTATTACAAAATACTAAATCAAAACAGTGTTTTCCCTTTCGTCAATGCTTTAACATAATTTGTTAAAAAATAGTTATTGATTACATCTAAGAACTCCTGTTATTCTCCTGCATTATCTGTAAGTATTCATACTTGGGCAATTAAAGTATTCTGTGACTCTAGTAAACCTTTCTAAATGTTACTTTTTAATGTTATTAAAAAAATGTCTGCATGTGGGGGGTCTATAACATAGTGCTCTAAAATACTGATCTTCTGATGCTGGCCCTCTGGTACACATATGCATCATATTTATGATTTTAAACCTCTTCATGTACTCACAGTAAAGTATAAAGATAAATATACTGTAAATCATAATTATGGCCTTTACTCTACCTCTGAATTTTGTTTTGGTTGTAATGCAGCTGGACGATCTCTACAATCAGGAAAATGCTGCACATTCTTCACATATTGCTATAATCATACAGAAATTGGAGTTTCTACAACAGGAAATGCTCCTGGTTACACAGCTGTCATTTTTTGGCTTCATATTCATGTAGGCAAATGGCTACCTCATATGTGCTTTTGGTTGTTTTAGTTTGGGCAGAGATACTTTTCATCAATGCTATTGTGGAGAGACTTCATTTTCATTTAAAAACTCAGTAGTAATGTGGATGTAGCCAAAGAGTGTCCTAACTGCTGCAAATGCATTTACTCTGCTAAATTCCACACAGGGTTCCCTGGCAGAGCCTGATGTGGCAGTACACTGAATGATTACTTAATACAAGCTAAGTATAAATTGTTACTTGTGTTGTGATTACTTCCCAGCACTGTACCTGTTCCATTCATGCTGCATTTGGACACTGAGACATATATCAGCACTACCAGAATCAAGCCAAGAACGGTATGCCATTATTGGAGACACCAACTTACAGTTTTTAGTTAACAGTCAATCACATCTCTAAGTCTGTACTTGGTGAAGAGTGCTATACAAAAGTTAATTGAATTGAATACATTTGATTTTAATCTACTGCTACTCTTAGAAAAACACATGCACCTTATGTAGGAAATAATTATTTTATTTTATTTTTAAATGATTGAAATGCAGGAACATTTTAAAATCATCATTAGTAAATTTAGAAAATGACTTTTTTACATCAGAAAAGAGAATAGTGACTTGTTTAGTGTGACCAATAGGTGAATAAAATAAAACATTAAACAGTATGTATTTTCAATTACCTTTCTTTTCTAATAATATTTATTGATCCAATTAAAACATGTAATGTGAAATGAGTGCACACTTTAATATGGGCAAGTCTGATGAAATTTTATGCAATAATAAGGAAAATATTACAAAATGGAAATACATCAGTAGAATAGTGGACATCTTAGAGACATTCCATAAGGACAAGTTCATCATTCAGTGTGTTTACATGCACACACATAATCTAATAAGTGAGTTAAGGTGAATAACCTGACTAAAGCAGAAAGCTGGTTTCTCAATAACCGGCGTTTACATGCAGAAATAATCTTCTGCAATTCTCCTTTGTTTAAAAGCTCCAACGTAATTAAACTGCATAAAAAAGAGTGTAACGGGCACCGTCGGCCATTACCCGGCATGAGCGCCAGCTGGATGGAAAGACTGGAGAAGAGAGCATCTCCAATGCATCAACTTCCCTGGAACGCTAGAGGGCAACCCTCCTGAGCGGCTGTGGCACAACGGACTCCTGCAGGGCACGCTGGGACTTGGAGTTTGGCACAGCCCTGTTGAGTTTCACTGGGGCTGCCAGGGGGAGCTGCAGATCCCTACAATGGACTTCCACCACACCTGGGAGTGATTCCAGGTAATACTGATGAGCCACTTGGAGCTTTCCCAGGAGCTGAATAAAAGGAGCCACCTCACTCCATTCGAGGACCCAGAGTCGGGAGGAGGTGGACGAAGCTTATCGGGAGAGGAGTGGAGGCGGAGAGAAGAGTAAAGGAAAAGACTGTACTGTCATTGTGAACATTATTTGTGTTTGCTGGGAATTGGCAGCTGAAAAATAAAGGTGTGCTGTATGACAATTTATGTCCTGCCTGCCTGTGTCGGTGTTAGGATGGCTGTATGGTCCCTGGTGGTCCACAAGAGTTAAATGTCATCATTGGCAACCATGAATAAGAAAATAAGCATGACGCCTGTGATAATGTCCTTGTGTTTTATAAAATGTATGCTTTATTTATAGACTTTTATTACCAAATTGCACTCTTTTGTGCTTGGATATACAATTGAGCCCTGCAAAGGACCCACTCACTACGTGTGCTTCTTGTCTTACACACACTGTTGCTGGAATAATAATAGCGCAGGTATTTTCACTTCAATAAGGTAAGTATTGCAATAGGTTTCTTGTTACTTTAAAAAGTAATTGGACTAGTTAATGCACGCTACTTTTAATGTGATACCCTACTGCTCTCAAGATTGAATTGCATTGTACATTCAACTCATCAACACAAATTTAGCAATTTCTGAAATATTGAGAGAGATTATTGCAGCCAGAAGAAGGAGTAATGTGATTGCCTGAATATTTGCCTAATTTGTGGACATTTCTACTTGTGGGTGCTGAAATCATGTAACAAGCAAATACATGTGCAGGCTGACAGACTGCAGGAACCAACTGCAGACAGTAGTACCAACAATACGAAATGCCCATTGCATGCCCGGTTACACTATGGTTAAAAATAGAGTTGCGTAAGGGTTATCTGACTCAAAGGCATTTCTTGACTGACATTGTGAGCATTACCTGACATATGTCATAGGTATTGCAGGCTGCAGTTAGACTCATCACAACAGTACCTGGTTATGGGTTTATCTGACCACATAATCAGATTTATTGCGGAGAAACCTACTTCTGCTAATCAGGTTTCTCTGAGGCTAACAATCTGATTTCTCTAATTGGAATAAGGGCATTTCAGAATCAGGTTCCTGTGAATAATGGGGTCATTGAAGCACATGTAAATACACTAAGTGTCAGCCATGCTGCTGTGATATTTTAGCTAACAGTTTGCCAGTCTGTTATCTAATTTAATTAACCCATTCATGAACCACCATCTCTCACTGTAGACTGTGTAATGTTAGTTAATTGGCGTCGCAAAGGAATGCATATTTTTATATTTTCAATACCCTTCACAACGTCACTAACAGCATTTGTAACTCATATGACTCTTGCTTTAGCACTACTGGGAAGGACATCCTGGCCCTGGCTAACTTTGCAACATAGTCAATGTACTTTATCAGCACACATTTCTATTTTGAGCCAATTTAACTTTAACTTCCCAAATTACTAAATAGTTAGGTGCTCTTGTGTTGGTTATGGCATTGACTTTCATGTTTTGTGTTGTTGATATTACGTATGAGAGTACTTATACAATTTGTGCGGATCAAGAGGCAGAAGCGGTAAAGAGCATAGTATAAGAACGTAATATTAGATGGAATCAAGAGTGTTTTAGTGCAGTAGTGAAAGTCATATCATACATATGAAGTTATTAGCAATTTGGAGCAATTTGTTGCCTCTTGTCCTTGTGTTTTAAAAGGGGAAATTTTTGCCATTTACCCACAACTATTTCTGAGGCAATATGCATATTTCATGTACACTAACAGGGCAGGGACTTGAACCCGGGAATCTGGAGCTTTGAACCAGCAGGGCTGAGAATTTAGTTTTATCCATCCATCCATCCATCCATCCATCCATTATCCAACCCACTATATCCTAACTACAGGGTCACGGGGGTCTTCTGGAGCCAATCCCAGCCAACACAGGGCACAACGCAGGAAACAACCCCGCGGAGGGTGCCAGCCCACCACAGGGCACACACACTCACACACCAAGCACACACTCGGGACAATTTAGGATCGCCAATGCACCTAACCTGCATGTCTTTGGACTGTGGGAGGAAACCGGAGCACCTGGAGGAAACCCACGCAGACATGGGGAGAACATGCAAACTCCACGCAGGGAGGACCCGAGAAGCGAACCCTAACTGCGAGGCATCAACACTACCATTGTGCCACCATGTCTCCTGAATTTAGTTTTAGCTTAAGTTTAATAAATACAGTATAATACATTGAAATTTATTAGTCACCCTGAAATGTTTAGACTGTAACTTCAGTTACAAATATTCCTGTGAATGTGTTGCACAAGGAACAGCAGCTGAACACCATGGTAATAAGAGAAATGTTTACTGGGTGTGGGAATTGTTTTGTTGTGAGGTGCAAAGAAACTCATGAGATGAATTGCCAGCGTAGTACTTACAGATATCCAGGGAGTATTTAGCCTAATGCAGCCCAGTAACTAGAAGCTGTTCAAGAAATAGGCAGAAGAGTCCTCCTTCGTCCCTTAGTGGATATCAGTATTGGCGATTATGTCTGTCTTAAGCTGAGTAGTTCAACAGCAGGGTTTTAGCAGTATGGCTGAAACAGGATCAAGTGAATGGACTAATGACCTAAATAAGCACTTGGTCAATAGCCTATAAAGTGCAGACACAGCTGTCGTGAAAATCTCAAATGCGTTTGTTGACACAGCAGGCTGTCTGCTCATTAACATTAATGTGGTATTTCTGCTCCTGTGCTCTTCTACTATTTCTCATTCTTCACAAACTCCTGTTTATTGCAAAGGGATAAAAATGAAAGATAAATATATGAATAACTATTTTATTTCCAATATTGACACAATCTTATTTTAAAATTTTAGGTCTGGTGTTACAGAGAATACTACTGCTGTCTCATAGGTCCAGGTGGCCTGGTCACCTCTCACTTTCGTGTTCAGCAGTTTTCCTCCCCTATGTTAACTGGCCATTCCAAACTGGAGCTATATAAGTTAATATGACATTATCTTGAGATTAACTGAGGCCCTGGTGTTCACAACTTGTGGTCTCTAAACAATAACAATCTGGGGACTCTAATCAATTTTTTGCATTACAACTATATGGCAAAGCTATCATGACACCAAATTAAACTGAGGGGTCCTAACTGAAGTCAAGGTGTTTTTAAATACAAGGTAAGACACAAAAATCACTGGATTGGTAAAAAAAAAAAAATTATTGATGAATTACAGCATTCTAAACATTGTCACCTTCTATATACTGCCCCTCCCGATCTCTACACCACTCCGTATGTATCTTCCATTGATTGAAACGGTGCTGGAAGTCTTCTTGCTTGAGGCTCTTCAACAGGCTTGCCGTTTCTGTCTTCACTTTATCCATTGAAGAAAAATGTGTTCCCTTCAGGTCACTTTTGATTTTCGGGAACAAGTAAAAATCACAGGGAGCTAAATCGGGCAAATAGGGAGGATGATTGAGGACAGGAATGTTTTTGTCAGTCAAAAAACTGCTTTACAGAAAAAGAGAAAAATTCATGAGAAATTTGATGTTGATTCGCTGTTCAATTTTTTTTAACTCAACATTATCACGTTAACTCGTGTAGCGATAGTTGAGCAAATACTGACTGGGCTATTCACAGGATATACCTAGCTAGTCAGCAGTTTGAGAGGGTGTGTGGGAGGGGATATAGTTCTATGATTCACGTCCGGCTGACCTCCAGACGGTTTTCCAGGAAAGCTCCAATCCCAGTCCGGTTATTTTTGTGTCTGACCTCGTACCTTCCATTGTTTTAAAAGGTTTCCTGCTTGGAAGCAGAAAAATAAATCTCTATTGCGTACATATAGTTGTAGATAAAGGACACCTTGCAGTGTTGTTCAGTTGGGTCAGTATCCTGTAATATTTTCCTGATACAACTTGATGTATTAGAGTATTTTTTTATAATATATACACTAGTGTGCAGCATTCATTCGTTCAAATATTTTTTGTATCTGCTTATTTCATTCCAGGGTATTTCATTTACCAGTTGGTTGCTTTGATTGGGTTGCTGTTGTTCTTGTGACTATATCAAAATTGTTATTTTAGGAGAGTCATTTCCCTTCAGCCATTCAGATGTAAAGTTAGACTCTGACATCATAAAGCAGAGATTGCATAAACACCTTGCAAAGTGTTGTTTTTTTTTTTTTTAATTTTATTTATTAATTTTATTGTAATCATTCCATACAAATAGATTAATTAATACAAACAAGATTTGAAGACAAACCCTTCAGAAGGAGAGCATGGCCAAAGGAGAATTGCTTAGGGCTTTTTAATGGGGCAAAAATAAACCAAAAAAACGAAAATATATAAATAAATAAATAAATAAATGGAGAAAGAAAAGAAATGCATAAATAATTATTTCTTCTTATTCTAAAATATTATTGATTAGATCCTGCCAGGTTTTGAAAAATATCTGTACAGATCCTCTAACTGAGAATCTGATTTTTTCCAATTTCAAATAATATAAAACATCGGTTTCCCACTGACTTATCAGAGAAGAGTTAGGATTCTTCCAATTTAACCAAATAAGTTTGCTTGTCCTTCTCCACTTCAAGTCCATCTGGAAGAACACCAAACACAGCTGTTAGTGGATTAGGAGGGATTGTGACACCAAGGCTGTCTGAAAGGCACTTAAAAATTTTGGTCCACAATGATGTTAGTTTGGTGCAGGCCCAGAACATGTGACCCAGTGAGGCAGGAGCTTGGTTGCAGCGTTTACAGGTTGGATCCTGCCCTGGAAACATTTTGGACAGTTTTAAGTGAGACAGATGAGCTCGATATATACTTTTTAGTTTAATAATTCTATGCTTTGCGCATATGGAGCTCGAGTGAATTCTCTGCAATGCTACCTTCCACTCCTTTTCTGATATATTAATTAAGAGATCTTTTTCCCATTGTCCTCTTGGATCTTTGAAAGGAAGGGACTCTAATAAAATTTTATATAATGTGGAAATGGTGTCTAATTCCTCGAAATTGAGCAATATTTTTTCCAGCATGATGGAGGGTACGAGATGAGGAAAATCGGGCAGTTTCTGTTTAACAAAGTTTCTAATTTGAAGATAGTGAAAGAAATGTGTAGCTGGGAGGTTGAATTTGGAACGTAATTGTTCAAAGGATGCAAAGATATTGTCTATATAAAGATCTCTGAGCAATTTAATCCCAAATCTTTTCCAGGTATTAAAAACTGGATATGTTTGCGAGGGTTGAATGGGGTAGTTCTCTTGCAGAGGTGCCACAGATAAAAGATTTTCCATCTTAAAATGCTTTCTAAGTTGGTTCCATATTCTGAGTGAGTAAAGCACAATTGGGTTATTAGTATATTTGCGATAACTTGTATTCATTGGAGTGCAGAGCAGGGAGTATAAAGAAGTAATACAGGATTTTACTTCTATTGCGGACTAAGCCTGTGTATGTTCATTTATTTGTGTCCAGGTTTTTATGGCTTGTATGTTTGCTGCCCAGTAATAAAACTGAAAATTAGGTAAAGCCATGCCACCTTCTGCCTGAGGTCTCTGTAGGGTTGCTCTTCGGATATGTGAGTGTTTTGAGTTCCAAATAAATGAGGTTATAGTTGAATCTAATTGTTTAAAAATTATTTATTGATATATATTGGAATATTTTGAAATAAAAAAAGAAGTTTAGGAAGGATATTCATCTTAACAACATTAATTCTTCTGGCTAGAGTGAGATGAAGGGTTGACCATCTATGCAAGTCTTGCTTAATTTTTTCCAGACAGACGAAAAAATTTTGTTGATAAAGAGCTTTATGTTTACTTGTGATATTTACCCCTAGGTATTTAAACTGATCTGCTATGGTAAAAGGTAGGGTGTCCAATCTAATATTATATGCTTGTGAATTCACTGGAAAGAGTATACTATTATTCAGATTAATTCTAAGACCAGATATCTTTTGAAATTCTGTTAGTGCTGTTAGAACTGCAGGCACAGTGTTTTCTGGGTCTGATATATATAAAACCATATCATCTGCATATAGAGAAATTTTCTGTTCCAGTCCTTCTCTGATAATCCCCTTTATCTGATAAGAATTTTGACAGTGGACCACCAGTGTTCTGTTTAAAGAAAACGAAAAAAAAAGAAAATGTAAACATGACGTAACATCAAGGCGTGTCAGGGGTTTAGTTTGAAATTTTTTTAGTTACTTTCTCAAAGAGTCAGTTGTCAAATTTTTGTTTACTAAATACTAGCACAGTGATAAGCCCATTTAGTAAAACAGTCACAATAGTACAAAGTCTGTTTTGATCACATTGTACATTTAGGAAACTCTGTTCACCAGATATGCTAGTCATTATATTGCTCTTTCTTTGTGCGTTTTTGTTGTCTTTGTTCTTCAGACATGGCCATCTTATAGACACTGGATGACATTATGTCCTGGCATGGACAATGGATATTTAGTCATTTTTATATATATGTATACTATAGATTTGTATAGTAGTGTGTCTTACACCAAAATGACAGTTATAATAGAATGTAATTACATGTACTGTATCATTAAACTACATTAAATATACGCTTTTTAACAGTACTTTGCAATATCATGTAGCTAAAATCATGACCAAATAGGCTTGTAATGGCTCAATAGCTTTCATAGACAGCAATTCAAGGATGTAAAATCAATTGATGTGCTATGGTCAGTTGTTAGTTGTTCAGGGTCTATGACTATCTGCAGTTCAAATTTCTAAAAGTTAATATACTTTAGAAGCACCCAGTGGTGAGATAAAATCACTGTTGAAGTCTCAAGGTAATTAATTGTTGGCTGCTTTGAAACACAATGGAGAGCAGATCTGGAGGCTTGCTGATAAATTGTGATATCAGAGAAATACTGAATCATTGGAATGCGCATACAGTGGTGTGAAAAACTATTTGCCCCCTTCCTGATTTCTTATTCTTTTGCATGTTTGTCACACAAAATGTTTCTGATCATCAAACACATTTAACCATTAGTCAAATATAACACAAGTAAACACAAAATGCAGTTTGTAAATGGTGGTTTTTATTATTTAGGGAGAAAAAAAAATCCAAACCTACATGGCCCTGTGTGAAAAAGTAATTGCCCCCTGAACCTAATAACTGGTTGGGCCACCCTTAGCAGCAATAACTGCAATCAAGCGTTTGCGATAACTTGCAATGAGTCTTTTACAGCGCTCTGGAGGAATTTTGGCCCACTCATCTTTGCAAAATTGTTGTAATTCAGCTTTATTTGAGGGTTTTCTAGCATGAACCGCCTTTTTAAGGTCATGCCATAGCATCTCAATTGGATTCAGGTCAGGACTTTGACTAGGCCACTCCAAAGTCTTCATTTTGTTTTTCTTCAGCCATTCAGAGGTGGATTTGCTGGTGTGTTTTGGGTCATTGTCCTGTTGCAGCACCCAAGATCGCTTCAGCTTGAGTTGACGAACAGATGGCCGGACATTCTCCTTCAGGATTTTTTGGTAGACAGTAGAATTCATGGTTCCATCTATCACAGCAAGCCTTCCAGGTCCTGAAGCAGCAAAACAACCCCAGACCATCACACTACCACCACCATATTTTACTGTTGGTATGATGTTCTTTTTCTGAAATGCTGTGTTCCTTTTACGCCAGATGTAACGGGACATTTGCCTTCCAAAAAGTTCAACTTTTGACTCATCAGTCCACAAGGTATTTTCCCAAAAGTCTTGGCAATCATTGAGATGTTTCTTAGCAAAACTGAGACGAGCCCTAATGTTCTTTTTGCTTAACAGTGGTTTGCGTCTTGGAAATCTGCCATGCAGGCCGTTTTTGCCCAGTCTCTTTCTTATGGTGGAGTCGTGAACACTGACCTTAATTGAGGCAAGTGAGGCCTGCAGTTCTTTAGACGTTGTCCTGGGGTCTTTTGTGACCTCTCGGATGAGTCGTCTCTTCGCTCTTGGGGTAATTGTGGTCGGCCGGCCACTCCTGGGAAGGTTCACCACTGTTCCATGTTTTTGCCATTTGTGGATAATGGCTCTCACTGTGGTTCGCTGGAGTCCCAAAGCTTTAGAAATGGCTTTATAACCTTTACCAGACTGATAGATCTCAATTACTTCTGTTCTCATTTGTTTTCTGAATTTCTTTGGATCTTGGCATGATGTCTAGCTTTTGAGGTGCTTTTGGTCTACTTCTCTGTGTCAGGCAGCTCCTATTTAAGTGATTTCTTGATTGAAACAGGTGTGGCAGTAATCAGGCCTGGGGGTGGCTACGGAAATTGAACTCAGGTGTGATACACCACAGTTAGGTTATTTTTTAACAAGGGGGCAATTACTTTTTCACACAGGGCCATGTAGGTTTGGATTTTTTTCTCCCTAAATAATAAACACCATCATTTAAAAACTGCATTTTGTGTTTACTTGTGTTATATTTGACTAATGGTTAAATGTGTTTGATGATCAGAAACATTTTGTGTGACAAACATGCAAAAGAATAAGAAATCAGGAAGGGGGCAAATAGTTTTTCACACCACTGTATATGCACCATTATGTTGTTTATAGCGGAATGTAAATGCTGAGTACATATTTGTTCCACTCTATATTTACAGAGTTTACATAATCTCTTTTTCCTTTTTATTTTATTGGTGAACTTACCTGAAACAGCTAGCATACAAGTTGTGTTCAGCAGGGAGCACCTGGTCCTGGGAACCTATTCAGTTAGTAATACAGCTGACACTTGAACCTGTATATACCCTTGTATTAGTAAATACTAGAAGATATGGTACAAAAGAAAGGATATAATTAACTTGCTTTTAAATGTAGTTTTCGCTCCTAATATACATTGTAATATAATCGTTTCTACATACAAATACAGCCAAAGAGAACTCATTGGAAGAGTAGAATTGTAGTTCAGGTCTTCAATGGAAGGGTAGGATTGGTGTTCCTTTAGGGGGCTATATAGCTCCCTAGTTGGAATAAGTTCTTTTGTAATTGTATTTCATTCACAGAGATCTCTGTCACACATGCTATAAACTCACTCCAGGTTGTGCTTTTTAATTTATTTATACAAGGTTTTCACCGTTCAACACACTTAAACGTGTCTTTCCCTTCATGCTTATTTACTTATCACAACCATCAAACAACTTACTTCTTTTCCTTCATGCTTATCATTACAATCAAATAACTTCTCAGGACACAAACTGGTATTACTTTCATTAATATTAGGAGTACATCTTACCTCAGTTTCATACGGCGCTAGTCTCCAGATCATGAAAACTCTGTGGCGAACCGATTCCGCGACAATCAAGGAAAATTATTTCCGTGCCGATCCGATTCTATTTTTTTATTATTATTTCCTATCACCGGGCAAGTGTGCTAACCACTGCGCCACCATACTCTTTACCTTTATAGTACCTAAAATAGATAGATAGATAGATAGATAGATAGATAGATAGATAGATAGATAGATAGATAGATAGATAGATAGATAGATAGATAGATAGATAGATACTTTATTAATCCCAATGGGAAATTCACAAATACACAACCTTCATTCATGCACATCAGGCACATTCTGCTTATCACAAAAACTTGTCTCCCTTCTCATTTATTATTATACAAAGAGCATTTTTCCTTTAAACTTGATCAGGTTTTGAAAGGAAAAATGTTTTGCATGTTTATGATAAGCTTTAAACAAAAGTGGAGACATTTTATTTACTTTAACCCAATTAGACATATTGATAATTATCCTTCTTTGACATGTGAGAAACTGTCTCATTTTTAAATCCACATTTATCCAATTAATACCTTCTTAAAAGTATGGCCAGTACTTACAGGAAGGTAACAGAGGCACACTTCTCATTGTAAAGTTAAAATTAAATATATTTATTCTTTTTCCAATTTAATTTAGAGCTCTTTTACATTTTGCATTTTTTGCAGGCGGACGAATTGTGTATCTTGGATTACATCGGGCTGCTATTATGCCATTAAAGATTTCTACAATTATTTTAGTGAGCGCGATCGAGCCTTTATGGATTTTATCAGACTTGACATTGTTCATCTTTAAGTAACTGACTGCCAGACCCGCTGGATGCATGACTCGTCAAACGATAAGGTAAATACATGCCTGCATGCATCAACTCTTAATAACGTGCAGCTTTTTATAGCTTTTACAAAGCACTATTTCTAATGGCTAACTATGTAATTTATTTAATAACAGTGTTCCCCAACACGGCATTTACTTCTCTGGTAGGTTTTGGACTTCGTATGGCAGCTGATTAATCTGTGTTGTCTACTCCGGTGCCATTTCACTTTATTCTGGATAACCAGTCTCATGTCTAAGTTTTAAACTGTTGTTTTTACATTTATTTTTGTCCGGTTTAGTTTCGTCTTTTATTCCCACATTTATAATCATACTTTGGACTTTTAAGTCCAACTTGCATAATGTAGTTAGCAGATACTACCACAACTCATCAGCAGCTGTTTTTTTTTATTATTGCCCCATGCACTGTTGGCCCATGTTACAAGACTGCCTCTTTTACTTTGACGGGATTAATTAATACCCTATTCCAGTTCGGGCCAGGCATTTTAAGGCAGTATAACTCGGTCACGGGAGTCCAATGACAGTGCGCGCGACCATCCCAATATACTCAATATCTGACCGAGACCTTCCATGCCGTCATTATCAGAAGCATATTTTATATATATATTATATTATAAATATGATACGGTTATTAATTTAGCCACAATCCTGCCGACTACGCCATTTTGTTCCTTTAGGGGGCAATATAGCTCCCTAGTTGGAATAAGTTCTTTTGTAATTGTGGTGTTTTAAGTAATCAAAAACTATATAGATATGATATTAAAAGGCGATACCTCTCCCATAGTGATACGGCAGTAAAAATCACATAAGAGAAAATAACTTAGCTATCTTTGCTGACGATTCACGCGGCATTACAGACGGGAAGCCTGTGGCAAAGACAATACCAAGGTGGGATCTTGATCTATACAGTCTGCCATCTTTCGTCGCTACGCTGGAAGGCTTTTCAGGACGGATGATAATATCATCTGTCCATCGGCTTCGAAGTGTTTGGCTGCTGTCCAAGCCTTTTATACTGGTTCCTTCACATACAGGCCTTTCCTTGGTTTCCAAACAAGGAAAGGAAAGGATTCAATTTCATCTCTAACATACAGGAATAGTACAATGCCTATTTTCGCAGTTGTCCCCTTCTCTTTCCAAATGCTAGACTAGCAGTTTCTAAATGCTGACAGCCCCTGTGTACTAACTTTGGCCTGGCCTGTACATGTGAGTGGATTTATAAAATAATTTTTGTACAGAGCACAGCAACATTAAGCTTACATTCTTATTACAATTGGAGACATGGTTCTCATCATAGGGTCGACGTTACACATGAGCTGACAGGCTTCTAGCTTCGAGGTATCTTGAGAAGCCTTATATAGGCCCACATTTCACTGACTAATGCCATATAGGGGGACTATCAAATAAGCACATTCATGCAGTGAGTTATCTGCATGTGTTATGTATGGATTAGGCCTTCTAAGACCCCAATATAGCACATTCGTTCATTGTCTGAACAGTGCATCTGCTGTAATCCACATAAGATCAGAAAGAATTGTCCATACATGCTAAATATAATTAGGCTCACAAGTCACTGTATCACAGTTCAATTCTGGTTACACAAGTACACATTTGACTAACTTGTATTATTGATCAGTTTTGTCTTCAGAAACAGCTGTCAGATGTGTAAAAGAGGAGAATATACAAAATATATAAAAATATGCAAAATATACAAGTTGAAACAACCTCATGTAAGGTAAATTTGAAAGTATAAACTAATCCATAATTGATGTTGTACAAAATGTTTTTGTTTTAAGACTGACACGTTTGCAAATTAGTCAATGCTTTTCAATAGGAGGTTTTCAATTCAATTTATTTCAGTTTATTCTTGAATAGCAAACTTCACTGAGTGCAGGTGCAGAGTTCTGTGACAAGTTCTTAGGTAAAATGGAAATACAAACTTTGCAAATTACTAATTACATAATAAGCATTAAGTACACATAAAGACGCAGATTTGTTTAAAAAGGAAAACAAAGTGGTTCTAAATAATGTAATGGAACCGAGCAATATTTTAATATCTATTAATTATTTGTTGAACTACAGCCTATTAACAATGGAGTAGGTGCTTTTCGCATTATATGCAAATACACCTAGAAATGCTTCTTCATTATTAATGAAAATGCATAAGCTTGAAAAGAAAAAATATGATATGATTTATGTTTTTAACCTCTTTAGCATTATGTTTGCCTCTGGAAAAATGACACAAAATTGTTGTTTTTTTTTCAAAAAGAAAAAATGTTACTATGTGAAACAGAAACATGTAAATACCAAAAAGACAACATGAATACGGTAGGAAAAGTATGTCTAGTGTCCACGGCAGATTTAGTACATGTTCTTCCTGTGATATGATTTTAAACATTCACCAATGATGCAATCAGGGCAGTACAGGCCTGTTCGTTTGTGTAGTTTTTTAATAATATTTTTTCTGTTGCTTACCCTTGAGAGGTTAGAATGACAATTCCTGATGCAGCATGATTGACACTGCCCCTTGATTTATTGTGTGGTTACCAACGTGCTAGGCTTAGAGACTTCCACATTTCCCTTGACACGAAAATTGAAATTGCTGCATTGTAAATGGTGCTTAGTGGACTAACGTCTTTCTTGTTCTTGGACTTGATAGCAATCATTTTGCCTCTTTCCCACACAGACACTGCACTCCACAGCAGCTTTACGTGACAATAGTCACGAAAGTTCACCCTTACAGTGCCGTATGCATCAGTTTCACTATCTATGTCAATGTTTGACCACGTTGTCATCACTATTACTTGGTTCAGCTAACGGTTCACCTTCAGTTTGTTCTAAGACTGACTTTACAGGTTTTCATTTCACACCATTTTGTGTTTTGGTTGAAGATTCAGCCCCACTCATGAATAGTGATGAGTTAACATAGAGTGGCAAAATGTATGGTAAAATTCATGACCTTTTTACAGCATGATGTTACTTTATCCACTAGATGGCAACAGAATACTGTCTTGGCATTACTTGGGTTTTAACACTTTATATCGGATCATAACAGCTTAACCCGAGAGATACTCAGGCTTAACCATTTTCATATAGAATTCCAAGAAGGTGAAACAGTTCCCGCTATATAAAGTCAGAGGTTAAGTGTAAACCTAATTAGTTAAATGCAGATGACATTCTTGAAAGTAGCTCCAGAAAAAAAAAACAAAAAAAAAAACAAAAACAGAAAGCCTTCAAAATAGGAGTGTCTGTGTCAATCTATCAGTAGGTATATTGATTGAAATAGCCACTTTCACTTCTTGGTGCTAAATTTAAATCTAATAATCAACTTACTCTGCACAAATTTTGGGATGTGGGAGGAAACAATAAAAAAAAAACAAGTAGAATCAATACAGACAGCTATGAAGCAGTAATACAACAAAGAGGGAGATGGGGAAGATTCAGAGAAGGTGAGTAGAGTTAGGCTATGTACTGTATAAGTTTAGTGATGGACATTCTGGATAATTTTTTACATGGTGTCACGCACATGCGAGAAGGAGGATGTTGTATGGACCAAGTGAGGGTAATTCCACGCCAGGCCAGGGGGTGGCAGGGTGCACTAAACCTTCTGTTGTCTCTACAGACCAGACGCGGGAAAACCTTTCTGACTCATCCCTGAAAATGTCACTTTCGGTTCTGGGGCCTAGGACGACTCCACTTCCGGTGCCGGTGCCTAGCATGACGTCACTTCTAGTTGTGACGTCAGAAGAAGGTCACTTCCAGTTCCCACACGTCACTTCCAGTCTTGGCATTTAAAGCCGCCATTTTTACAACCTGATTTCAGTTCGTTTTTGAACTCCATCATAGACGCTTTTGTGCTATTTCAAAACCCATTGCAGCCAGGGACAATATCTGCCCAAACCTTTATGAGTGTGTCAAGTCTGATGAAAAACTGAATACTTCTGGGGAAAAAATCAATTTATTGGGTATGTTTACCAAATTAAAAAAGCAGAGAGAGCAGTGATGTGCTAGATAACAGTTCTCTCGTTGAAACTCCAGTTTCTGCACAAGCATCTCTTTATGTGTGGTAGGTCTGTGGTACTGTTGTGTAGCAACTTTAAAAAGTTTTCATCATCATCATCATCGTTAATTTTCCTAACAAAGATCATGGCTTAACAAACCTGTTTTCAAATTCCTCCATTCTGTGAAAATCAAGGAATACTGTAAAAGAATGAATGATGAACTTAATCAATAATTCTCATTTAATATTTTGTTTTTAGATGACATCCCTCTCGATAGTATCAAAAACTGAAAAAATATTTATTTTACCAGAAGTTGTTAAGCCACAAAAGTTGTTTGTATTGCAAAATTTTGTTTCCCTGGTTCAGCAATTGTTGTGTGTCTGTTAGATGGCTGGTGGGTCTCTTCTGCTAGGTGGTGGATCTAGTGTGTTCTCCATAAAAACTTACCCATGGCTCTAAATAGTGCTCTTTTAAAAATAAAACAGTGCCTTTATGATAACAGGTGGTAGCAGCTATATATTTGTTATTGAGACACAGATACTGTACTCTTCTTTTGTGGAATGACAGTCAATAGGTTTTAAAACCTAGATGTACAAAACAGTGAAATAACACAGCCATGTGGCTGGGATTTTATTAAGTGAATGCCTAATTCGCCTTAATGGTGGCACAGGGCCTGTATGTAATATATGGTGGCAGGATAGGACCACGTTTTAACCTGGATAAATGGGTTAGAAAATGAATTGCTGAAGGGGTGGATAGATAATCTAGATGACCGTGGCAAAGTACAGAAGAGTTCAATTTGTTTAAAGCACAGGAAAATGCTAAAACTGTAATAAGGTGTGCTCTTTTGTTGAATTCAGTTCAATTCGGTTGTATTCAGTTAGGCCTGTTAGGGAAAATGTCGCTAGATCATTTTCTTAAAAGTACACTTTGCTTAATAAACTTTTTTTTTTAAATCAGTTGATGCTCATGACCTTTTTGTCTAGTAGTTTTGAATATTTAAATCGGATGTGCTCAATGTAAATATTGCAGCTTGTGCAGGCTAATTTGTTTTTCAATGTTATATACACTCATTTGCATTCTGCCTAGAGATAGAAACACTCCTGACTTTTGAATTGAATTTTCAAAGTACAGAGAAAATAATTAACAAAACAAAATAATAAAAAGGGGCGGCACGGTGGCGCAGTGGGTAGCGCTGCTGCCTCGCAGTTGGGAGATCTGGGGACCTGGGTTTGATTCCCGGGTCCTCCCTGCGTGGAGTTTGCATGTTCTCCCCGTGTCTGCGTGGGTTTCCTCCGGGCGCTCCGGTTTCCTCCCACAGTCCAAAGACATGCAGGTTAGGTGGATTGGCGATTCTAAATTGGCCCTAGTGTGTGCTTGGTGTGTGGGTGTGTTTGTGTGTGTCCTGCGGTGGGTTGGCACCCTGCCCGGGATTGGTCCCTGCCTTGTGCCCTGTGTTGGCTGGGATTGGCTCCAGCAGACCCCGTGACCCTGTGTTCGGATTCAGCGGGTTGGAAAATGGATGGATGGATGGAAATAATAAAAAGGGCAATTTTTATGTTTTTCAAAATCTTGTAGTTATAAGCTGAATCAAGCATTGGAAAGTAATGTTTGTGAATACTAAGTTCAAGATTGGCCATTATAAAAGGAAAATAAAAGAGACCAATGTTTTTCTTTCAACCCTTTAACTTGGGTGGAGTGGTGGCTCTGAGGCTAAGAATCTGTGCTGGTATCCAGAAGGTTGCTGGTTCAAATCCTCGTCACTGCCAAAAGAGATCCTACACTACTGGGCCCTTGAGCGAGACCCTTAACCTACAATTGCTCTAGGGGGTGCTGTACAATGGCTGACCCTGTGCTCTGAGCCCAAGGGGTATGTGAAAGCTAACAAGTTCCTAATACAAGAAATTGTATAAGGCGAAATAAAGAAAAAAAAAAAAAAACTTCAAGAGCAAAGATTATTTACATAAGAACATCTCTTGACTGTTTTGTCCTAGTCAGTGTTTTCTCATGGATGGACTTGGCTTTTGTAACATTCGTTTGCTTTATAACACATTTTAGTAGAGGAAGAATCAGTATATCTCATTCCCTTTTTGCATTTTCCAGACAGATTGACTAAAGTATCACAAATTTATAATACTCTGCAAGAGCACAGTCCGATATGTAACAATTTCTTTTGGAGGCATCGTACAAATGTTCACCATGTTTGTGACTCCAATACCCAAACATTCTAGGATTCCCAGTGCTTTAAAAAATAGAACAGTGTTATACTGCTTATTGATCACTGCGCTTTGCCCTAATTGGTGATGGAAACCCATTGTTGACATCTCACCTAGAGTTTGCCAGAAGGCACGTGGGAGACTCTGAAGTGAGCTGGAAGAAGTTCCAATCATCTGATGAGACTAAAATTGAGCTTTTTAGTTGTTAGGCTAAAAGTCACTTTTGACATAAGCTAAACACTCTACATTATCAAGAACATACAATCCCCACTGTGAAGCATGGTAGTGGGAGTATTGTGCTGTTAGGATGCTTCTCAGGATGCAGCAGGCCTTGAAGGGCTTGCGAGGGCTGAGGTTTAAAGTGAATACATCAAAATACAGAGAAATCCTAGAACAATATCCAATGCTGTCTGAAACCTGCACCTTGGGAAAAGATTTGTTTTCCTGGAAGATAACCCCAAACATGAAGCCCATCATAGGAATGTTTTAAAACAATGTCCTGGAGCGACACAGTCAAGTTTCAGATCTCAGTCCAAATCAGAATTTGGGGCTGGTGAGGCTGTTGACTCATAATCCCTGTGCAACCTGGCAAATCTTGAGCTGTTTAGTAAAGGCAAATGGGAAAAACTACAATGTTTATATGTGCAAAGCTAATGTATACTCAGGGCTGTCATGGCTGGCAAAGGTCCATTTACTGAATACTGATATGAAGGGGCTGAATACTTACTGTATGTGATCAGTTATTTGTGTTTTATATTTCTAATTAATTTAAATCATTGTTGATCAGTTTCAAAAAAGCCCAATTAAGTCCACTGTGATTCAATGTTGTATAACAATAACGTACTGTATGAAAATTTACAAGGGGGTGAATACTTTTTATAGGCACTGTGTAGTGGTTATGCATGCATATGGAATCAAATAAGGTCTGTGTCACCATAAAGGGACACTTTTGTGTTCTCTTTCTTGGATTGTTGCATCATAAACAATGTAGCAACTCATGTTTCCTGCTGGAAAAGGTCACCTGCCTTCGTCCATTGTGTATTAAACATTGAAAATGACATGTCAGCAAGGCATTGCAGTGTATTTAAGGATTTTTCTGTATGTAATTCTAAGCACAAATCCAATTGTGCTCATGTCTCCATGTAAGCTAAAGTTTTAGTTCAAGGCAGTATAAGCAACAGTGCTGGCAGATTAACAGATTTTTTTCTTGAGTTGAAATGATGCCAAGTTCTAGAAGCAGAATGATAACACTTGGAGTGAGGAATCTGTGCTAATACTGCTATAATCTTACAGTCTGTGTGTCTTTTTTCAAAATGCCATTTCAAATTCTTTCCTGTTGTTCCGGCAATGCTCTTAATGAAAACTGTCATTTTGAAAAAAATACTAAAAGCAAATAATAGTCTTCCTATCAGTGTTGACTGCTTTCTGAAAAGATCTAAGGGGACATCCACCGTCATATTTTTGTGACCAACTGTCTTATGACAGAAAGCACAGGAAAAGCAAGAATTAAATTAAAATAGCCGCACAACCATTATGTAAGTCAAACCCATATAATGCCTGTATTTAGCTCATTCCATTAAATCCAAACCACAAAACCTTCAAGAAGCCAATCCTTCCACAGCAACCACAACTTCATGTAAGTTAAACTCAAGAAAAAAATCAAAGAGTTGTTAAAAATGTGAGTATAGTATATTTCTAAACACTTAATGGGTACTTTATTAGATTTATCTATCTTGTACCAGTAAAACCACCTGTTGCCTGCAGTGCAGCCTGATTTCTTAGAGACATTGCTTCATCAAGGTCTTTAAACAATCTTTAGGGGGTTTGGTTCATGCTCAATAGCATCACCCAATTCATATAGATTTTTCACCCCCACATTCATGCTTTATGAGATTGGGATGTGGGGACTCTGGAAGGCACTGTTGTGTTCATAGAACCAGCCTTAGATGATGCGTGCTTTGTGCATTCTCCATTTAAAAAAGAGTGGATTGTTACTATAAAAGGGATGCGCATTGTCAGCAACAACAATTAGGTACATTGTGGCACAATCATTTGAGCTTGCTTGTTATTAAGTGGCTTAATATGTGCCAAGGAAGCATTTGCACATCATCACACTACCTTCATTTGCCTATAATGCTGACACAAGGCATGGAATATCTATGGATTCGTGCTGTTTATATCCAATTCCGGTCCAATTCTCTGGATGTCAGAATAGAAATCGAGATTCTTCAGACCAAGAGACATTTTTGTAACTTTCAGTTTTCCAAGTTTTGTCATTATGTCTCCTCTGCAGCCTCATCTTCTTATTCTTATGGGACTAGAGAAGAACCCAGCAGGGTCTTATGAAATAACCCATCAACTTCAGTGTTCTGGTTTTCAGGTCTTTCTGTTAAATTGAACAGTCTGACCATTCCCTTCTAACAAGGCACCTTTGCACCCAGAACTACTGATTGTTACATTTTCTTTTATCACACCAATCACTGCAAACTCTACAGGCTATAGTGCATGAAAATGAATTGAGGACAGCTGTTTAAGAGATGTTGGAAGCATCATGTCTGGCACCAACAATCATAACACGATTAAATTCACCAAACTCTCACATCTTGGCTATGCTAGTGTTTGGTCAGACATTAACTAAACCCCTTGACCATGTCTGTATAATGGATAGAAATTGTTTTTACCCACATGACTGGCAATGTGGGTTAACAAGTAAACCTAATAAAGGGGTCAATGAATGTGCATGTATACAGTGTATACAGCATATAATATGCTGTTATATAATATTTAACAGGATGATGGGTCGAAGCATACTCAAGCTTTCCCTGACACACCCCGACCGACCCCCACTCTGCGATTCGGGAGTGGTACTTACCCATCTGACTTTTCTTGCAGTGTGTATAGTGTGTCGAGTCTTTGTTTTGGTCTGACTTCCATTCTCTTCAGGAGGTCATAATCCTGCTGGCTACGCCACTGTTAAAGGAAAGGTTTGGGGCAGCCACCCGTATATTATTCCTGGCTGCAAAAGGTTCTTTAAATAGTACAGAGATGTTCTCAGTGCAGAGTCCAAAACAGAACTGTCGAGGGTTTGTAAAGATGGCGGTTTTAAGGGATTGGACAGGAAGTGGTGTAAGGGAACCGGAAGTGATGTTCTGTGGATTTCAGATTGGGTGCCGGAAGTGATATTCTTCTGGGCACCAGAACTGGAAGTGATGTCATCTGCTCTGAATCAGACAGGTTTTCCCGCGGCTAGTCTATGGAGATAAGAAGGTTTAGTGCACCCTGCCACCCCCTGGCCTGGCATGGAATTACCTTTGCTTGGTCCATACAACACCCTCCTAGTCGCACATGTGTGACAACATATATATATATATATATATATATATATATATATATATATATATATATATATATATATATATATATTCTAGATGTGTAAGCCTGTGTGTAAAAAGCCTGGGGTCCCGTTTTGCTGACGTTCTGGCCTTGCTTGTGTTATTAGCGGCTAAGCGAGTTTCTATTTCCTCTGAGGCGGAGCCCTTACCCTGACTCACTGTTATGCAACCTTTTGGGTCAATAAAGTACGAGTTTCTTTTAGGATATTAATGGGTGCAGGACACTTTTACATTAACCTCCTTGGTGTTAACCCCAAGCGTGAAAAAGGAGTCCCATTCAGAGTGATGTGTAATGATCTGTTTTACATTTTTAAGCTTGAATAACACTCGGGACAGTATTTTGCTGCCATGGAGTTGACTATGAATCATTAATGTTTTACCACTCTAAGCTAACTCATCAATATTCATGAGTGGGCAGAGACTCCAACTAAAAACACAATTGCAAACGATAAACCATAAAGGCAGTTTTAGAATGAACTGAAACAAAACCATTGCTTGATTTGAGTAACAGTGAGGATGATGTGAATTGGTTATCAGACATTGACATGGAAAGTGAAACTGACACGATGACCAAACCTCCATAATATGCCCAGTGAATTTGATCGTGTGAAGTTTCACCATGGTACAACAGTAGCTGAGCAACAAAAAGGAAAAATAATTGTGATCAAGTGCCACAACAAGCAAGACTTTAGCTCCCTAAGCAGTGTTCACAGTGAAGCAACTGTCAGTGTTTGTGTCAGGGGAAATATGGAAGTCACTAAGCCTTGTGCTGTGGTAGCCAACAATAAGACAAGGGGCAACGTTGATCATGCAGATGAGGCACTGACATTCTATCCTCTCTTGTGCAAACAGAAAAAAATTGAAGAAGGGTTGAATTTTCTCTGATACTAGTTGCGCTAAATCACATGACATCACCTTGGTGTTGTATTTAAAGTGGTTACACAGGGCAAATGTGTGTTGGGGCTGAAGGTTGAGATAAAGATTCACAAAAAGCAAAATCAATTAGCTCAGGACAGAGAGCCTAGAAATGGAATAAATATGAGATATGTTTATTAATTTGGAGAATTAGAATGATGACCAGTGGGGAATCTATTCATTATCTATTTACTTAACTCATTGTTTCCATTAATGTGTGATGGATGGCCATAGTGGGAGCATCAGCAAGATCCAATCTTAAAGTTCATGCTAGCCCTTCTCAGGGTACATGCTGACTCAAAATGGGCTTCAAAATGTAAAAGACAGCTATAAGCCTCTTAATTGATCTTGTATTGTTTTATTCAAATAAATAAATAAATGAAAGATTTCAATCATTTGCTTCTAAAACAGAGTATGTTAAAGTATCTGTGCAAGGTCAGCACTCTTCCTCTTTCAAGAGGCATTTAAAGTAATCTCCAGAATGCTCACACTATCGTCATACCTAACTGTTGTTTCTTCAGACCTTACCAAGCCAGACTATTTTAGTCAACATCCAGAGCCACATTTCACCCCCCTTCACTTCCACACTCTTTCACAACAAGACACAGCAAATCCAGGGAGTGCTGTTTTCTTTCTATGTTAATTCTGTTTAAGCCTAATGCAAAATGCCTGATAATAAATTCTGACAAATTAGGCTTGCTTGACACCTGCTCCAGTTTTGTAATGGGCCATGATGGCCACCATCAGCAAACCCACATTTTATTGTGTTGAAATGCAAAACACCATTCACAGTCAAATCAATAGGTGCCTTTGTACACATTACAACTAACAGGTGTTTTCATTCTGTTAATACAGGCCAAAGACTAAATTCAAACAAAATGTTTGTCTAATGATTGAACTGAAGCCTAGTAATCAAATGTTGAAGAGTTGAGTCATTCTGTTGTTTTGTGCTTAAAGGTTTGTTTTCCTATTTTAAATAACACCTCTTCCTTTTTCTTTATTACTTTTACTTCTGCTAGACTGCAGTTGTTAGGATTCAAAAGTAATCTGTATTTGTACATTTCCAGCCTCCCTCTTATTTCGTGCTTATTCTTCTTATTCTTATTGTAAGAATACATTACCATGTCCAATTAATTAGCACCTCTCAATTATCCTGGCATGAGTGGGTGTGCGCCCTACTATGACCCACCACACAATCTTGGGCCTGATACTTTCTTACCACAGTCGCAATGCTTCAGTTTTCAACCTAGAGATGACGTAATAATTTTATGCCTAGTTTAATTTGCTTAATGTCCTATGACCTGATATTTTTTATCTGAAATACTGGCTAGTACAGTTCCTTTTAACAAATAAATAAGACAGGCTAATGATTAATAACTTTTCGGTTTCCTCAATATCTATGAGGGACTTCTTCATTTTGGACTCTTTGGTCAAGTAGCTCTCTAAATTAGGTAGGGAAGGAGTGTTGAGATCCATTTGATGTAAAACACACAATAAATATATGGGAAGAAGTTCTGATCATATCTTTGATCTAATTGAGTCTCTGTTTTGGTTCAGCCAGGCCTATATCCTTGGCTTTTCTTTTTTTATATTTTGTTATTTTTTTATTTAGAATGATGTTTACTTAATTATCTCTTTTGTAAGTTGCTTAGGATAAAAGAATTTGCTAGATGAATTAATGTATATGTTGTAATGGATGGCAAGTGTGAGCTGGAATCCCGGCCAGGATGGTTTATGGCTCTTCACCTGGACAGGAGGCCACACCAGTGAAAAAACAAGAAGAGATGCAGTGCATTCTCTGGCACAGCCAGGTGGTTTGAAAATGGTGGCAACATTGCAGTGGATGTGCTGCCATCCCAGCCAAGAAGCCAATATCATGTTGGGATGTTTGGGGGACTTGGTTGGACTCATCAGATGGCAGCATTCCTGTGCAATGCTATCCATAGGGCTTGCTGGGAGCCCTTTTGGGTTCCAGGTGTGCTGCTGGAGGGTGATGCAGGGATTAACAGTCCCTCCTATTTTGGGCTTCATTCTGACCCAGAAGTCCTTTGGTCAGACCACACTGTGACATAAAAAAGACAACTCACCTGTGCAAGTCAGGAGGCAGTAGGTGACACTCATCAAGAGGGCAGAAGGAGCAGAAGGATATTCTGATTATAATTGTGTATTTATTGGCCGTGTTCACTTCAGCAGAATGGTGACAAAAAAATATTTCATTTGAAGTGTTTTGGGTGACATTGTGGTCTGGGGCTTGGATGCTGCCTCCTTGTGGTTACAATATAAATATACTAAGTGCATTGTGTTTTATATTGCTGAATATTACTTGTTTTTTTTTGTTTAATTTTTAATATATTCTCTTGAATATTAATCTTTATATACCTTTTGTTAATCCTGTAAGTTATTATACATTTGACATTCCTTGTCTTTTAAATGTTGAACCCAGGGGGTTGGTGCCCCATGACATTGTAATGTGAGAACTACTCTTGGCCAATATAAACTCTGAGGAGTCCTCTGTTCATTGCTTTCCTAATGTTCTTTTTTGGTTTTTGAACTTTGAACTAATTTACATTTTGTAAGTGTTATAACTATAAGGCAGTGAGACCAGAAAAACTGTTGAGTGAGGAACAGAGTGTAAAAGCAAGCAAAGGTCACAACCATATTACCTATAGCTGCGTTCATCTAGTTTCCAAAAATTCTGCAGCTTCTGCTTTCTCATTGGGTGAAAAGAATCGAAACTAGGAAGTCAAGAGATCTGGTGACTAAACCGAAGGGAAAGGCAATCATGTAAATTGAAAAGAAAAAATTGCTCAAAGGTTTCTAAAGGTATCCACAAAGTCAGATAACGAGAGTGTCATCTGGATGATATTTAAACATTGTGCAATTGACCTGTGACCTCTGTGTGGGTGTAACCATGGCAACTGCCTAGCAACCAGGTACAATTCTAAAATTCTAACTACAGTATTAGACTCCTTGGGCATTCAAATCCCCAACACAATATCAAGGTGAAACTTCTAGCTTCAGTAAAACACAAAAAAAAATTAAAAAGAACCCCAATCATAACAGTAAATACAGTACTTTTATAAGATTATTTTTGTTTGCTATGAACTCTACTTTGGACTTTGGATTGTGGAGTTAATTTTGGCGTCTTTTGTCTTGCCCTTAAAGCAAACATTATGTACTCATTTTGATTTTTTTCTGCTCATTTTGAATTTTTATGGAATAAATACTTTATATATAGTGTTTTTAAGAACTCTGTTTTGTTTTAATGGTTCCCTTTTTCCTTTTGCATCTGTAAGCTTGGCCTTGATTTAGTGTGCACAGGCTGCAGGCCTTCCTTGTTAGTTTCAGGGACAGGTCTACGTTATGTTAAAAGATCTCAGAGTTTTGTGACCAGGTTTTTGACTGAAGTCTTTTGTGAGTTTTGTGGAACTTCTAAACATAAGTGTCCTTCGTTGTAATATGATTTAATAAGTTGTAAAATTAAAAAAAGAATAATGAGATATTTATGTGTAAAAAAATAATAAATGGAAGTGAGCACAGATTTCAAACAATCAATCACCAAAATGACATCCAATTTGTCATATACAGTACACATAACATGAAATCAAAACTTTCCAAATTCAGTTCTTTACAATGGTTTGTAAAAACGGTGATAACAAGCAATGGATTCAATAACTATTCCTTTCCAAAAAAAAAAAATTCCCAGTAAACAAAAATGTTACGCCTTACCAGCGCTTGTGATGAGACTCAAAACAAGATCCACGGCTTTTCTGTTTTGGAGCTCCACCAGTGACAAAAGCTGGGAAAACCACCTTATCAAAATACAACTTGTGTCCCATTCCAAAATCACAATGATATTGTTTTGCTAAAATTGGCTCTTTGTTCCCAATTAATGCCTCTTTTTCCCACTGACACCCCATTTCTACTGTCCTTTTCAATTACAGTACACTTTTGAAATTCCTGCATCATTTCCAGTATGACAGATCATCTATAGATGCTTTGTTTTGACACAATTTTTGCAGGTCATCTTTTTTCCATAAAGGCAGCTTTCTTATTACATTTGATACAAAATGAATGTTCTTTGGAAAGTAGTCACTTTAACATAATCAATTCACTAATACATTTTCTCTGGTTAAAACATACTGTATGTGGTTTATACAATATGCAAAATTGTAACAGTTAAAGCAGAGACAGTTCCTTGAATCTCAATCTTGTAATAACACTTGTTTTAAATTGTTTGCTGCTCATTACATAGGTTAAATGATAAATATTCCTGCGGTGGGTTGGCACCCTGCCCAGGATTGGTTCCCTGCCTTATGCCCTGTGTTGGCTGGGATTGGCTCCAGCAGACCCCCGTGACCCTGTGTTCGGATTCAGCGGGTTGGAAAATGGATGGATGGATGGATGATAAATATTTTAACATTTCATTTAGTAATATGATTTGAATGTCATAAAAAATCATTGGTCTAGGTTATTAGACAAAGACAAAGAGTTTTGGGGCACCTAAACACCATCAATTCAAATATGAAGATCAAAAGCCAATGCAATGAATTTAGTAAGCTGTGACCTTAAAAGTTTGCATTACCTATCACACTGTCCAACCCAGATAGATAGATAGATAGATAGATAGATAGATAGATAGATAGATAGATAGATAGATAGATAGATAGATAGATAGATAGATAGATAGATGGCGGCACGGTGGCGCAGTGGGTAGCGCTGCTGCCTCGCAGTTGGGAGATCTGGGGACCTGGGTTCGATTCCCGGGTCCTCCCTGCGTGGAGTTTGCATGTTCTCCCCGTGTCTGCGTGGGTTTCCTCCGGGGGCTCCGGTTTCCTCCCGCAGTCCAAAGACATGCAGGTTAGGTGGATTGGCGATTCTAAATTGGCCCTAGTGTGTGCTTGGTGTGTGGGTGTGTTTGTGTGTGTCCTGCGGTGGGTTGGCACCCTGCCCAGGATTGTTTCCTGCCTTGTGCCCTTGTGCCCGGCAGACCCCCGTGACCCTGTGTTCGGATTCAGCGGGTTGGGAAATGGATGGATGGATGGATAGATAGATAGATAGATAGATAGATAGATAGATAGATAGATAGATAGATAGATAGATAGATAGATAGATAGATAGATAGATAGATAGATAGATAGATAGACATGCACTTTATGGTCTGAACACAAACCAGAATGACCAAAAAGAAAGAAAACTTCTGACTAAACTGTCACAGACACAATAAGGCCTTATGCTGGTTGGTTGCTGTTGGTGTAAAGGCACAATTTTGCTTACTAATTTGTTTGCTGAAAGTATTCAGTGTTAGTGTGTCAGAAAGAGTATGTGTGACATTTTTCATAATGGTACTCAGTTTTATTTTCATCTTCTCCTTCACTACTACCTCCAGAGGGTCCAGAGTGAATCCCATAACTGAACCTGCCCATTTAATTAGCTTTCTGATCCAGTGAGCCTCTCTTGAAGTGATATTACCAGCCTAGCCCACCGCTGTGTAGAAAATCACAGTGGCAGTCACAGAGTGGTAGAAGAAGTAAAGGATGTCACTTCCCACATTAAAGAAATGCAGTCTCCTAAGGAAGAAGAGTCTGCTCTGTCCCTTCTTACTGTATATAGTCATTAATGTGAACCCCCAAGTACAAAAGTGGACCACCTCTGGACATAGTGACTGGACATAGAGGCTCTCTGGTGTGGATAAAGCCAATATTCAGTTCCTTGGTTTTCTTCTGGACAAAGAAACAAAATTCTTTACCTGAGTCCCATATTCTGTCTGATTGCCCTTATCAATTCACTTCATTAGTGCGGAATCATCTGTGAATTTCTGCAAGTGACTTAACCTGGTGTTATATTTATAATTTGAGGTGTAGAGAATGAAGAGAAAAGCAGACATGACTGTTCCTTCGTGGTGCTCCAGTGTTGCTCTCATCCATATCAGAAACACCGTCCTTGAGTTTTGCAAACTGCGGTCTGCCCCTCAGACAGACCATTATTCAGGACACCATAGGCTCATCCACCTGCATATCTCTGAGTTTATCTCCTAACAGGGGTGATTGGAAGGTACTGAAGGCACTAGAGAAATCAAAGAACATAATCCTCTTACTGCTGCCAGCTTTGTCCAGATGTGAATACACCTTGTGGAGCAGACAGATAAGTGCATCTTCCAGTCCAATCTTTGTTCAATAGGCAACCTGCAGTGTGTCCAAGTGGTCTGTCACAAGAGGACTATAAAGTTCAGACCCAGTCTCTTAAAGGTTTTCATGATGTGGGATATAAGGGCGACTGGTCTGTAGTTGTCAAATGAAGAGGTTCCTGCCTTCTTTGGAACTGCAACAAAACAGAATGCTTTCCATGGCAGTGACACTTTCATGCACACTTCACGGATACCAACCAATGGCAGCACCCAAACCATGGCATGTTTATGGAAATCTCAATTAGTATTACTACTGCATTTTTCTTCTATGTTCTTGGGACCTTTTGTGTCCCTATCCCATACCACCTTATTTACTGCTTCCAGGCTTATTCCTCACTACATCTTTTAAATTTCGGAGTTAACATGCACAAGAGACTTCCATTATTCTCTCAATCATCCTGTGTTACAGTCTGACATAATAACTAAGGAACACAACTTTAAACCATAAAGCTGCTGTCTCTTTACCTGCCCCTGACTCCCTCTGTGACTCTGAACAAGTCATTTAACTGGCTTATAGTAAATTCAAGTAAAGTGTTGAGATATGTACTGTATCTTGTAAAGTGCTTCCTATGTAAAGGAGTTTCACTATACACAAGTACGTCTTGCAAATGTGTATGAAGTGCCCCTCACAGAACACACAATCAAAAAGCAGCTTTTCAAAGCAAAGACATAAAATTCAAAAGTACTGTAACCAAATAGAAGACCATCCCATCTATGATTAAGTGCCAGAAAGCAAATCCTGGAGAGACGTCATGAGAAAACATAAGTTGAAAATATTTGGAAGCAGATTGACAAACTAGAATGACAATACAGCTGTTAAATTAGTATAATTTTTTTTAATGTGGTCATATAAACAAAACAAAAATGTTTGATTTCAGGTGTGAAGTACAGTAAATATCCAGAGTTCGAAGGTACGCTATTTTTTCAGTGCTTCTGGCATGAAAAAAAAAAAAAGAAACATGCAGAAGAATCTAAGAATTTAAGAACAAACTCCATTTCTTGACATTTTTTGAGTAATCCAATACTCCTGCATTTCTTTTAATGAACACAAGCTAAGTCTGCTGTCTGAGAAAAAACACCCTCTTGCTTGAGCCAACAGACAGACGTGAGCAATCCCAAAGTTTCATCTGAGATGTCTGACCTATGATCTTCACACAACGGGTTTCATTAACATATGCATATGTTGGTTTATATTTAAAGCAGTGATAAGTACTTTGTAAATGGCACTGTTCATCTGTTGGGTTACTGCAGTGTGTCCAGGTGGGCTTGGTTGGTTTTAGTCACAAACAAGTCTCAGCAAATGTGCTTCGATATGTTATCTCATTTTAAGTAGTGAGCACCCAGTTACAAAATAGAGAAAATCTGTCATTCACTGAACATGGAATGGTACATTTGTGTAGTTTGTCTGTCCCCTTATCTTATTCTTGGATCCTGGATCCGGCACCTGAAGGTCATAGGAGCCATTATGAAATTAATTCAAATGAGTCTTAGAAACCAAATTATTGTTGTGTGTATTATATAGTATTCACTAACCAGTAGCTAGAAACTAATATAATGAAATTATTAGATTGTATTGGATGTTTTGTAAATACAAATAAAGAATAACACACATTTATTTCAATGTGTTGGTTCTAGTTGGGGAAGATCATGGCCTTTTGATTTGACCTTGTCTTCGCCCAACCTGCTATGTCTCCCTCTAGTCGTTGTCTGGTCGTTTTGCTTTTATTCTTCTCTATGACATTTCAGAACATAAATTTCTTTTTTGCAAATGAATTTTTATGCTTTGTATCCAATTCTTCAAGACACAAATCTTTTAATGCTCATATTATGGATCTAAGTACCTATTTTACCTGTGATATTAAGCTAAGCTTATGTTGATAAATCTAGCTGTAGGTTAACTTGTGACATGCAAGCACAGGTAACACTCTTCTTGCCTACTAACATGGACTCATTTGATTTTTTCCAAGTTACATTTAATTGTGTGTTGACACAGTTCTCACATGAGAGCTCTTACATCCAAATTTCTATTTACCATTTTAAAAAATGAAAGTAGAAGCAAAGTCAAGCATAATCTTTGGAACTGTGAGATTAATAAATTACCAGTAATGATATGGACAAAGGAAGTGGACCCCTCAACTCTAACCTGTACTAGGTCTTTTTGACAATAGAATGGTTATTAATGACTGAACAAGGGAGGTGAAGAATCAGAACTGCAGACCCAAGCCTATTTCGACAGAAGAATAAAAAAGTGGATCAATGGCATATATCAATTTGCCCTTTCTTTGTTTTCATGAAGCCTCCTTAATCTTCAAAGCTTTGCATTAAGAGGTACATCACATTTGTTTTATTGTGTTCTTTACACATAATATCAAAAGCAAAACTAAGTGCAGTTTAGTATGTTTATTAACTTTTAATTTATATGATTTATAAACTTGCAAGCCTCTAACATTAGGGAGATAATATGTGAGAAGCCTGGAAAGCAAGACTGCACACAACTATTTTTCTTCCACACTACGGACCATAATTTTGATTTACCTTCCCTTTTGTAGAGGAGGATGGAGTATAATTTTACCACGTGTCAGTTAGCAATACAAATAGCGGTGCAACTTTTATAGTTTATTTCAAAATCTTCCTGAATAACATTAGTTGACATCTTTGTAACTGGGCCATTTAAAAGTGTGAGTGACCACTTTATTAGGAGAAGCTCTCTTATTGGAAGCTGGTGTCCCATTTCTCCTCACAAGAACCCAAATTCAGACGAAGTGTTAAAAGTTCACTCTGTGTTGACTCTAACATGTCATAAAACTTGTTCATTATTATCTGTTAGTGCATCTTTCCTCTGAGTAGTACATTTCCATCTCCCACAGCGGATCCTCTGGATTGGATTGAGAGTTGATATTTGAGGATGTCACTGCATTAAGATGAATTCACTGCTATAAGCATGGTGACATTGAACATTGTCCTGTTGAGCATTTTCCCACTGTGAAGGAGTCACCAAACTGACAGTGATACTGAGATATCCTGCAGCTTTCAATCACTAGTACTGCTCCACCTGTATTCATTGACCCATTGTTAACAGCTTACTATAACACAACCACAATGATCTCACGTTATTAATAATTGAAAAATCAAATCAAAGCTTTCCATCCTGGTCAGACCTGTAGGAACTAGGATTCATAAGACCAAGTCATATTTTTCCAGTCCTTCAGTGTCCAGTACTGTGTACTGTAAGTCACAAAACAAGCAAAGCACAAATCTGTGAATCTTTCTTATCTGTTGTTCCAGTGAAATGACTAAACAAAGACATAGTCAAAAAATCATTTCATATTCTGAACCCTCTCAAAATTTTTAGGTTTCTGGCCAATATTGGATAATCAGGAAGTGCTGACTTCTTACTTTTCTACCATCTATACGGCAAACTCACAGACTACAACCTTCATTTGTCTTATATAGCAATTAGGCAAACTACTGTATACAAGCTAAGTTCAAAATGGCATTGTGATAAGATGTTAAATACTTTAACAATTTTAAAGAATGGCTTTAGCACAAAATAAACATTTAAATATTAATTCTATATATTACAAAAACCACCAAAAAGATGAAAAGAACATGAAATAAATGCTAAATGAATCCATGAAATATTAAATAGAAAACAGAATCATACAAGTTTTTGCCATTTTTGGTTTATGATTTGTGGTCTTTTTGGCTTTTGACTCCCTGATTGTTTTTGACTTCATTTATATCTCATCTTGTGGGTTTTTTTTTTCTTTCTTAATGAAGATTTTCCTATTTTCTGTCATGGCAGAGCAGTCAGTCTACTGTGTACTGTGGGAGCGGACAATGCTAGAAATCATTGTGTATATGTGTGCATGATAGCCAGGATTTTCTCCCTGGCTTATCATTATTCATTGTTTCATTGTTATTTTTTTGTTTTGTTTTTAAATGTTTAATTTTCTTATTTTATATGTTTTTGTATTGTTTGTAAATATGTACTGTCTTTTTATATATGCTTCCATATCCTTTTTCTTTGTGGGTGGAGCCCCAGTAGGCGGGGTCACCTTGACGTCACTGCCATTGGGTAGTTCCTCTGGCTTGATAAGTAGCCCACAGAAAAAGACTTAGTAGCGGGCCATTGAAGTGTAAACAAGTTTAGAGTAAGTCCTGATATTTTGACATCATGCCATAAATATGTCATTGCACACTTTTCAAGGAACATTGTTTTGCATAATAATTTTTTTAACAAATACTGTATGTATATATGTACTTGGATATTTATGCACATCCTTAGGACATTTTTGTTCCTCTGTGCTCTTTGTTCATTTACTGCCTGCTGTTCAGGAGTAACTTTTTCCTGAAGCTTTACATTAATACAGTTAAAGTGGAATGAACACCTTTACATTTATATAAAATTTCCTGCATTTGCATGCTGTGGTATATTTATAATGGTGGCATGGTTCTAAAGGAATCTTGAAATAATTACTTTTGATCCTCACATTAAACTGATTAACATCTTTGGAGATTTGTGTTTAAGCAATCTTTTTTTTTTTAATAAGAGCTCTCCTCATAGGGAAAAAGATGACTTTATCACCATACATTGCAGTATTTATAACTAGTGTAATAAACAAGCAGAAACAGTAAAAAGTGCTGGGGAACCTGTAGGCAAACCTCATGTAATTAGAATCTCAAAAAAAAAAAAAAAGGCAGATAAGAATGTTATGAAATGTCTTTCCAGACGGGAGTCTGGTTTCGACTGCAAAAAGACGGTGGTTCTTCTGGCTATGAGGTTTTTTGGCAAGAAGAGGTGGGTCCAGGTGGATGGATGCCAAAGATGACATCAGAGGTGGGAAAGCAATCAATCTTATGGTCTTCAAAGGGTGGAAAAGAAATGCCAACCCCTGGAGTGGTGAAGAATTACCGTCACCAGAGCCCTTAAACTGTTCCCTATGCACACACGCGTGACACTGGAAACTTGTGGACCTCCTTTCCTCCCAAGATAAAAGTTCCAGTTCCAGTGGCTTGCTGTTGTATATTTTATATATAGATTGCTTTTATGTATAGATTTACTGCCTGATTATTATTGCTCAGTCTTTGTTTTTTGTTTTTTTTTTGCATACAAATTATGTATTGGAACATGTTTGCCTTGGATTGCCTTTTAAAGGCAATTCCTTTTTGCTATTTTGAACATTTTTGTTATTTCCTCTATTTATGTGAATCTCAGTTTATAAAGATTATCATTTACAAGCCAGAATTTTCACAGTTTAATTTCCCTTGTAAGGCATTTTTGTGCATTTTGGGATTCAGTCTTTTTGAACTTTAAGCCAGCTTCCTGTTTTGAGGCCTGCTCAGGCTGTAGCCGGCAGGTAGATTTCTGGGACAAGCTGGTCTGAAGTGAGCCTTTTCTGGATTGGCACTGTGAATGTTGTGGCCTGCCTTTCTTGGATGAGTTCTACTAAACAAAAATACAAAAACATGAAGAAAAAATCAATTAAGGAAATAACACAATAGTAATAGAAAATGTTGTTTCTCCACTTGGCCTTACTGTTTTTTTGATTATCACTTTTTTATTGAAATGGCTGAACACACAAAATTAAACTTGCAAAGTAGCTTTGAAAAAATATATGTTAAAGATGGACAACTCTCTTTCCAACCAGCAATCACCCCATGACTCCCACCAGCCCTTTAAAAGGGCAAAATAAGAAAGGAAGGAGGGATGTGACCAGCTAGCCCTAAGAGTATGCAGCCGACTGCAGTGACTCCAGTGGTAAACCAAAAGAAAAGGAGCAATGTCTCTGATTAGTGGACATCCAGTCCACTAGGCCTTTTTTGAACGGATTCTGTTCTGGAACAAGCAGATAAAATAATAGGTCACTGAAGCATTTCAAATCACATTGCTGAGTAACACTCCTGCTGGCTTACCAGCCTGTCTGATTGCAATTCTGGTCTTATCTGCTGCTCACTTTATGGTTCTAGGCTCACGGATTGTTCACTGGCAGAGAGCAACCATTTAAACCCTAATTTTTGGTGACTTCTAAGGCCAGACCCTTAACTCTTTCAAGGCAGGTGTCGATTTACAACGACATATATTAGTGTCTTCCTGCTACACGAACGCACTCAGCACTACGATCAGCTGGGGACCGATCAGCTGATGCTGCTACATCTCTTTCGTTTTTGATCTCCAGATCACTTGCCTCAACTTTGGAGTGCAATAAGTCACAGTCCGATTCAGCAATAATACTCAAAATGTTTTCTACAGAGTATTTTGCTTTGCGCATTCGCTTTGCTCTCTCGCCAGATCCGCATTTAGCTCCACACCTGCGTGAAGACAATTCAGGTGGCCGGCAGCTGCTCTGCTGTGCATTCCTGCCAGCTGCCCAAAAAAATATTCAGCCCTCAAAGAGTTAATCAATATTTGTTTGTTTGGAACTGAATGCGTATAAATGAAAGCTGAAAAGTTGTAAAATATCACAATATGTCAGTTGCTATGTGGTTGTTCGGTGGGGGGGAGCATCAGGGGTCACATCACTGCTCAAAAGGTATAATAGTCAGCCCCTTGGACTTCCTGGTTTGTCCAAGTTTCTGGATTTTTCAAATGATTTAATTCTTAGTTTCAGTTAGCTTCAGATTTAAAGTAGGCCATAGCATTAGGCCTCGTTGGCTTTCACCTCACGTCTGTGTCTTTGCTTTATCTTTGTCTTTGCCTTTCATCTTTAGGTTCCAATTCATAATCAACTGCTGCTGTCCTGTGCACTTTGTGCAGTAAACTACCAGAACCATGTGGAAAACAGGATGTCATGTACTTCACAGGGCACTGTCAATTACACATCGGCTCAAATGTAATTAACAGAACAGTATGCCTAGCATGTGAATGGAGAACAGATTAACTGCCAAAACACGTGAATGCATGGAGAATGTCCTTTGCAGACCATTGCTAGCCTGGATGGATTTCAAAGCTGTTTTAATGGGGCTGTGCGGCATTATCAATTTAGGGCCTATTACCTGTACCTGTCAGCTTAATGTATATCAGAAGATGCAAAGAAAACAAAGAGAGTAACAGGACTGTAATTCAAATATGAATGCCTTGAGCTATCAGGTAACACTGCTAACCACTGCACCACCATGCTACTACCATTATATATTTATTTTTTCCCCATTATATTTATATTTAACATAACTTTCTAACTTCATTAGGAATTCACTATTGAAACTCTTTAATAGATTATATATATATTATGTTGTTCTTTGAATAAGTCCTGACTTTTAATGATGTGCTCTGTCCATCAATTTTTGTTTTTGCTAGTGTTTCTTGTCTAAGAGGATTATAAAATAAAGAAAGAGGCATCTACATCACTTATTGAAATTACAGGTCTATCAAGGCAGCATTTGTCTTCTGGTGACGGTTGAGAAATTGGATGGGATGTGGGTAAGCGAAACTTCCTGTGGTCAATAGACAGCGTGCATTGAAAACATTTCTGTTCAGTTAACGGGTTAGGAGCAGCCTTCATTCTTGTGCTATGGGAGGTAGTTTCAAAAAATGTCTCATTTTAAATCTGTACGAAAATGTGCAAATTGGTCGATTGTACATGGAGAGTTGCTGTATCCTGCACATAAAAGGGTAAGAAAGTTGTATGTTATGTGACTTCACACTTGAGGAAAAGAAAAGTAACTTGGCTTTTTTGTAAAATATTGCTGTATAACTCAAGTAGTGTGCATCTGCAGGATTGTGGAAACATAAATTGCTAGCTAGCTCCTTAAAGCTTTGGTTTTACAGTTCTTGTGATCATCAGAAAGAATACTTTGGTGTATGCAATATGATTATATGAATGCTATTGATGTGTTATTTTTAAATGCTGAAGTGGCCAGTACTCTTGGTTTTTACTTGAGGAGTTTTCTCTTTAATTTAAATCATTTCAAAACTGTAAGATAGTATCAGTAATATGAGTAATATGAACTGTTATCGTTGTGTATTTTGAAGTGTTCAGGGCTGTCTTGACACAATCCCGAAAACAACTTCAGCATAAGAGGGACAGAATAAAAAGCCCATAAAACCCTTTGCGTTCTCCGTCTCATGTCTACATCCATCTGAAAAATGTGATTGAAACAAAAATTGTAAATTGAGCAATGAGAGCATTTTGAGGGCAGATCCAAAGAGTGGTCAAGCTGGCTAAAGTCACAACACTAAATCAGAGGTGCTTCTCGTATTCTCATATCTGCTAAAGCTTATCCTTTGACCAGTTCTCTTAAGCCAGGGTCCGCAGTGAATCAACATTCCGGAACTCAGTTTAAGCCATGTGGACCTACGCTGCAGTCACTTTTACAACAGACATGCTTGGTCTCACCTCATTTCAATATACACAGACCCACCTACTGACATATATGTATATAACAAAAAAGTGTACATCAATACCTGGGATAATGATAAAAACTCACAAGTCTAAAAAAATTGTATGTTTATTATTTAAAATAAGAATGAGAGGACACACAGTACAAAGGAAAACGAGATAAAACAAGACCTCACTGGGCAAAATGTTTAGCGAGTACGATGGCTGCTCCACTTGTCTAGTATGACCACAGCACTGTACCTTCTCACTTCTCACCTATATTTTTATTCTTTCTCTCCAAAATGTCCTAATATTACAAGTGAGCTTTATATCCAAACTCTGCTGATGTGGCATGTCATGGTGGTACATCTTGATTGTAGTTGGAGTTTCATCTTTGTGAAAATTGCATGTTGACTAGATGCCTGTGTTAGTGTCCTCTGGTCCTTTCCGCCTGCTTCTACTGAACAAATATGTGCTGTTACGGTGACAGGGGACTCTCTACAGATGTGAATGTGTGCACCATGTAATGGACTAGCATCCTCTCTAGTTTTAGTTTACTGTTGTTGCTTGAATAGACCCTACATACTATTGACTTCTAGTTGACATTTCAGATAAATCGCTCCATCTATTGATTTTTGGTTAATATCCCCATCCCAGCAATCATGGGTTTAAAGCAGGAACCAGCTCTGAAATGGACAGTCCTTCACAAGGCACACAGAGTCATAACATTTAAAAATTTTTGAGGGTGCACATTTTACAGACACGCGTCCATCATAACTTACCTAAGCACAACCGAATAGCACGTTGAATAGAGCCTAGTACAGAAGAACATAATATTAACAGAAAAGTTTTGTCCTTCCAGGGAGCCAAGTTGGAAGGCTTTTTCAGCTTTAAAGAAACAAAGCTTTTTTAAAAGCCAAGTAACAGTAAAACACTATATTTTTAGGCTGTGTGGTATTTTTTAATGTTTTTATGTTAGAAACGGTGGGGTTGTTTGAACTTCAGGTCACCCATGAAGCTGGCATCTATGGTCACACTTATACTGTTCATTCAGAATTGTATAAGTTACATGTATCTGTTACATGTTACAGATTTATTTAATCAGGCTGCTAGGAGAACAAAATGGAGAAGACTAAAACAAATAATAAAAGGCACAGGGGTAGAGCACTTGTGTTGATAGTCCCCCAAATAAGGGGCTTAGCCATAATGCGCAGCTCTGAGTTTTGACTCACATTAATCATACTGTATACTCTATGTTTAGATAGATTTCATTGCAGTCTTTAAATCTTCATATTATCAGTTTACTGCTCTGTTAATCTATTTTTGATGTATAGCATTTGAGGTTATAATTGCACAGGAGAATCATAATGCTAGATATAGAAATGATATCTTCATATGCTTGGTTTGAAGCAGTCCACTAATCTCTATTGTCAAGAAAATGTGTCTTAATGCGTCACTCTTTTCAAAAGACATTTTAGATAATTAAAAAGGCAAACTATCAAGGTATGACTTTTACTTCACATAGTGTTTAAAAAAAGCTAACTCTGGCGAGGTATTTTAATAGCTCTTTTATGAGAAAATTGTATTGCCGATCATTGAAGACTATTCAGCCAATTTTGAGCAATCAGCAAACCACAGACAGTACTCATAGAGAATGGGTACGTTTTTAACACGTGTAACATTTCTGAATAAAAGAAAGCATCTTGTATAATTGAATTCAGTGATGGACACAATGCCTAAAGTTCAATCTTTTGTTATTTTTTTTTTTTTTTTTTTTGCGAAAACTCACTTCAGAACCAAGTCTAGAAAAGATGCAACATTCCTGTCAGTATCACTGTACTTCCTTATTGTCAAGACAGAATTAAAGTCAGTTTGTCAAACAGCTTGTGTCTCACGGAAAGGTGGAGTGAACAGTAACAAAACTGGACAGAATCAAGAACTGGTTATTTTCCCTCAGTAAAATATGTAACCTTTAATATGGAAGTAGCATTCCTACATTCGCAAAGGCATGGATGCTCATTTCTTATTTATATCCTGTTATTTTATACTGTTCGGTTGCTTTCTTTGTCTGGCCGTCTGTGATAAAGCACAGCCATCTATTCAATTAAGAAAATGAATGGAAAAAGGTGGTGGGATAGGGAAAAGAAAAGGGGTTGACTGCTAATGTCCTGCTCTTTTGGGTGTGTAAGACTAATTGCTGTATGTTTTTAATATTCATAAAATGTAATTAATTCATGAAAAAGTTATTTAAAACTTGCATGGCTATGGCAAAATGTGATCTTTATATACAAGCTATGTAATTCTAAATGAAATAATTTTGTCATTCTTTTTGCTTGAGATTCATGTTTTGATTAAAGTAATGTCCTATATTTAGAGAGTAATCGATTTTTCAGATACCCAAGCTTTTAAGTTAACAGACCTAATTTACAGTACATCACTTTGCCCGAGCAGTTAAGCAGAGTAATTAATATGAATGCTTTGCCAGATTTATTCCATTGCAACAACGATTTGTTTTTGATCGGTGCTCATCCCGTTCTAATATAGTTCACTTGTCCTCAGGGGCTGGCTCCTGTGGATAGTACAATGATCTGTTTACTTGTATAGATTGCACTCCAATTATCTGTGCGGTGAAGGTCAATAGACTGTGGCAGATCTCCAGCTTGTGTTTCCATTGATGCCACACTGTTTAGTATCATTTTCTTTCCCCAGACATTTCTGGGGTCTTCAATAGCTAAGACCTGTTTAAATAATCATTGGAATCAAATATGTTTCTAGCCTGAAGAACCACCTTGCTGAAAGATGAGGAAAGCAAAGAGGCCACTTTTTCTTTATTGATTTTTTTTCTTCTACCGTCATCCTCCAAAAGTGCTGAGCTTTAGGCAGTAACTGTGAGAGTACATCATCGTAGCCAGCCCAGTCAGCCACATTTGAGTGATCAGCTCCCCGTACATTTAAGAATACATGTATGTTTTGGTGTATTGTTTAATTAAGAGCAAAAAGTTACGTTAAGGTATGGAAACTTATCTCCAATAGAAAGGCTATGGAGAACCAATCACAAAACCCAGACTTGAATGGAGTGTCTTCCCAGCTGGGATCAATTTAGAGTTGCTAGTCAACCAAATACATAATATAATATAATATAATATAATATAATATAATATAATATAACTAGGGGGGTGTGCTCCCGTGGCCGCCTATAGCGGCCCAACCCCGCTTCGATAGCTCACTTCTCTCGCTTTTGGTCCACAGGTATATTCCAACATGGTCAAAACTCTGGCCCTGAGATTTATTTATAGTTATAGCAAATGCTAAAACTATTGGAATTTGTCGTCTATGCAAGATGAATGATAATCTACTTGCTGAAATATTGCCAGTATCAGATGATGATCAACAGTATCATGACTGATCAGCAGTCATGATGTTGTCGGCAGTTGAATATTTATGCAGTTTTACATTTTGTGTGGCATTACATAGGCTTTATTTGTCGACTGCTAACATCCATCTACTACTACTATTAGTGAAGCGAATGTATATAAGATATTTTGTTTGAAGTATGTGAGCTAGATTGGTTGTATTGACATGAGGGTATCATTGTTCTATTCTGCTAATAAAGCTGAAAAAATGATATATAGATGTATATAATATGATGTACGGTTTTGCAAAAAATGAGCGTTGCATGAAAATATCACATGAAAATTTTGCACGATTTCACTAATCTTTTTATATATAGAGAGCAGATACATATATATGTACTGTATATATATATAACACACACGCTGACACAAACAATTGAGTAAAAAAGTACAATTTTAAATGGATACATTTTCCATTTTTGCCCATCAATATACTTTTGATAACCCATAATGACAAAGTGAAGACATGTTTTCTGAAAAGTTTACAATTGAAAGTGCAATCATAATCACATTATGTCAGTCAGTTGACAATATTAAAGGACATGATTGATCCTGGTTTTATATATATATATATATATATATATATATATATATATATATATATATATATATATATATATATATATATATATATATATTGTGGTGGATTGCCTGCTTCCTATTCCGGCTCTCACCCCCAGGCCACCAGGAGGAGCTCTCCCAACAGAAAGGACGTGCCCCGAGTTCCGGCAGGGCCTGTTTTTATACACAGCCCTGCTGGATACCTTGGGGACCACTGGGGGTCGCTGTCGGGAAGCCCGTGGACTCATATGTGCCCTATAACCTGGAAGTACGTCCTGGTCATGTGAACAGGAGAGATGACGTACTTCCAGGTTGAAGATAAGGACTGTTTATCCTGACCCGGAAGGAATAAGGAACTGTGGACTGTTGGGCAGGAACACCTCCGGGTCAGGGTGTATAAAAGGACTCTGGGAAAGCCCAGACACTGAGCTGAGCTGGGAGGTAGGGTGGCTAGGTGTCTGAGAGAAGGAGGAGAGAGTTTTGTGATTAGTGTATTGTTTATATGAGTAGTGTGGAGTGGAGGGTGCTTGGTGCACTGTATAAGAAGAAGAAAATAAAAGAGTCTTGTACTTTCACCTGGTGTTTGGAGTGGTACCTGAGGGTTCAAGAGGTGGACACACACCTCTACTGCTACAATAGATATATATATATATATATATATATATATATATATATATATATATATATATATATATATATATATGTATATAAAAAGATTCTTCGGACTCCCGCAGTATATACTGTAAGTATAAGACACGTTTTTATAACAAAGACACCTCTGGAGCACACCATACAAGGTATGTCACCTGCATTGCAATAACGGCTGTGCTGACAATCCTTTGTTAGACAAAAACTTTATAGAATATCTATATACAAGAGAATATTTAGCATATAGCTGATAACATGTTAGTCTAATATAAATAGGTCCATGTATGTGATAATATATCATCATGTGTTAGGTTACATAGAGAGATACATGATACTTGACCTTGAGGGACTGTATGCTAGAATGAACTCATCCTACTTAAAGCAGTTAGACAAAAGGCAGTCAAGATTAAAATGTTATATAAAGGTTTTCCTCATTAATCAACCTTTCTAGTGATTTCCAGTCATGGTCTTCATTTACACAATCTTACTGGGTAGAAGGCAGTCTTGGTGCATTCCCATCAAGGTCAGTTATGTAGTGTGACAATCCCAGCAACTCAGTCCAATGAGTCCGTGACTTACCCAGACAAAATCCAACAGGGTGTCTTAAGTTGTAGTGTGGGGGCTCTGGGGGCATGAAAACTAACAGCCAATGACTACTCACCCTGATGTTCAATGGATATAATGCAGTAACAAAGAATAAGGAACACGGGTGTTTTGGACCTTACAAACAGTAGGCAGGCTTTTTCTGTCTGATGTCTTGTGTTTTATGTACCTCAATAGATTGGAAAAAAGACAAAAGGGACAAAATTTCAAGTAAACCATTTACATGGAACCATCTCCATCAGGCAGCATGTTATTTTGCTGTCAGCAAAAGAGGCAAGCTCACTATACTTTGAAAATGTGAAACTGTGTTGCAAAGTCATTACATATTCATCTAATTTGATGTACACTGTGGTATCTAGTCATGTAAATTGGCAATGAAATCAGCAACAGCAGTTGTCAAGTTTGAAATCCCCTCCAACTAGAAGTTGTGTAATGTGACATTGGCCTAAGAGTGATTAAAAAAACAGGGGCTGTATTGTAAAGCAGGAGGTATGTTAGCATATCTTCTCTTTTGTGGGAGAACATGTTATCCAAGGAAGAGGCAGCGGAGAGCAGACAGTAACAGGACATTTTAACGGGCACCGTCAGAGTAACATAAGAGATTTTTTTTTTTTGCTTGATTTACTTCCACCCCAAGAGTCATCCTCACCCTTGTGTGAATAATTTAATGGCTTTCACTTTTCTTGTTATGTCTATCGTCATGGCACTCTAGAATGGCAGCAGGTAGTCCTGCATCAAAAAGACACCCTCTTATTAGTCGAGAAAAAAATGAATGGGCTGTCTGTCTTGGACTGTCCTTATTTATAGCCCTGGAAAAAGTGTCTATTTGTAAAGAAAATGAGCAGTTTTCTTGATTTTGAGAGAGTTTTTAATGTCAACTGACCTAACTTATTTTTAGCACCAAGCCTGTTTTATAAAATTGTACTGCTCATTGCAGTGAGTGCAATTATGATTTCTACTTTATTTTAGAAAATGTTCTGCTATTGAATTCTTCCTTATTTAGATATATTCAGGAACGTTTAATCAAAAGTAAAATAAAGAGACTCTATTAGACTTTAAAGTAAAACTTTATATGTGTAGATTACATAACTCTTTCAAGGAGGGGCCATTCTTTTTTGCTTTTTTTTGTATTTTTTTGCAGAAGTGAATAAGGAGAATAATATGAGGCTTCTTAGCTTTACTTACATTTTTGTGCTTTATTTTATTAAAATAACAAGGCACAATAATAAAAGACAATGCAATCCAAAAAAAACATAAATACAATAATATGCTTTGATGACAATACATAAAACTCGCCACTCATCCTCCACCCGTTAAGACAAGCCTCGTTTAAAGTAGTTCTTCATATACAATAAAACAGCAAATGAAATGAAAAGGCTGAGCACATGCCTGGCATGCTTACTTGTGTAATTACATTAAAGAATTCTTGCCAGATTCTGAACAAAAAATCTGAACAGGTTCTCATTAAGAAAATTTGATCTTTGTCCAATTTCAGATAACATAGAGCATCATTTTTCCACTGAGTCTTAGAAGATGCATTAGGATACACAAAATGTTCTGCACTGAATGTCTTCCTTATTTAGATGTAATCGGGAGGTGTTGATCAGGCTTTTCGATTAGAACTTAATGCAAGACTTTATATCTTTGTAGATTACATAACTCTTCCAAACCGACACAGATCTTCTTTCTTGGAAATCTAAACAAGAAAATTAATATGAGTTTTCTTAGCACCACTGTGACATGCTAAACAAAACAAGTTTTCACAGACTGGCAGAAATTAAATCAAATAAGTAGTATATTTTTGAATATCTACACATTACAAAAAGTGGCACAGTGGTTAATACCACTGCGTCTTACATCAGATTAAGTCTCTTGAGTTCAAATTCTCCACCTGATTGTGTTTTTCTTGCTTAGTTTTTTCTGCCTTATCCCTAAAGATGTGCTGTTTAGGTTAATATGCCAATTTAAAGGAACTCAGTCTGGGAGTGTGTGTGTGTGTGTGTGTGTGCGTGCGTGCGTGCGTGCATGTGTGTGTGTAAGACACCTGCAGTGGACTGACGTTCTATCAAGGGCTGTTTCCTGTATCATGCCTAGTGCTACTGTGATAAACTGCAGCTTCTTGCAACCCTGAATTGGATTAAGCAGGTTGAGATTGTTAGGCTATGATATGTAAGTGCTTGAGAAGGAACTTTGTAGTGTTTTTTGTCACAAAGAACTCTTTACTTTTATTGCAGACTAAGATTATACTAACTATAGTAGTTACTATTGGTAGTTATTGTAGCATTGCATATACTCTGGATATGGTATATATTAAATTATTTACCGTATATACTCACTGTGACAGATAAAGGCGCTCTCGCTCCCTTGAACCCTCAAGCACCACATCAGACACCAGATAAAAGTCCAAAATTACTTTATTATTAATAATAAATGTGCACAAAGCACCCTCCACTCCACTATACTCCAATAAACAATAATCAATAATCAAATAAACAACCCTCCACTCCCAGACACTTAGCCACCCTGCCTCCCAACTCGGCTCGTCCGTCTGGGACTTTATAGTCCGTGACCTGGAAGTGCTTCTGAACCCTCAGTCCATGTGACTTCTTAGCACTTCCGGGTCAGATCAAAACTCTCCTTTTTCATCCTTAAGCATGTCATCCCTTCTGTCCATGTGACTGGGACGTACTTCCGGGGTGTAGGGAAAATAGTCACTGCTCCTCCCTGCAGCGCTTTCTAGCGGCCCCCTTGGTATCCAGCAGGGTTGTAAAGGAAAACTCCAATGTCCATAATTCCCTGCTGGCATTCGGGGCACCTCCATGCTGCTGGGAGGGCTCCGCCTGGCAGCCTGGGGGTATTGGCCGGGATGAATGGCTGGCCATATCTCACATCACTTATAAGCTGGGTCTTGAAACCCAAAAAATTGATCATAAAATCAGACCCCGAGTTATATGCCCGTTCAAAAATGCGACACTTACATATTTTTTTAAACATCTTCTTGCCTCCTCCAATCTCGCATTGAATTTTGTTACAGCAGTACAGTTACCAACTTCTTTCGCTACTTCAATGACGTTTAATTTAAAACCAGCTTCATATTTTCTTTTGATCGAACACTCCATCGTAGATAAGGGATGCTCTTACAATAAAGGTGTATGAGGGTGTGAGATACAAAAAATACAAATCAGTGCAAACATCACTTCATAATAGTTTGGGTATTACCGTGTGGTCACGTAGGCACAATACATAGAAAAAAAAAGGCAGTGTGCTCCGTGGCTACTCTTTCAGGTGGGTGTTAGCATATCATAATCTTTTGGACCAACAGCGTGAGTTTTCCACATTTGACTTATGTGACCGACATTATAAAATACCAGAAATCAAGTCCTGACTTATCCGCGGGAGAACTTATCTGCGAGTATATACGTTAACTTGTTAATTCATTTACTTCATGAATACAAAAGGGCGCACAAAGAATGAATGATTGAGGTACCAAATGGTAAACATCATATAAATTAAAAAGGTTAAAAAAAAAAAAACAAGGTTGACAAAATAAGAGCCAGTGCTGTCTGGTGACATATTTTCAGACTTGAATCCAAATCATGACTGAGGAGTTATGCAGGTGACATCCTATTTAGAATGGCCCCCATGAAAGGGGGGTGTGTTCAAAGTCACCGGAACTGGAAGTGACATTAGGAGTCCTCATGCCATTGATCTTCTGAAGTTAAGAGAAGAGGAGAGGCAGTAAGCAACAACTTGGGGTGTAAGCGCCATTTAATAAGCCCTGAAGTTATCTCCTATTCGCGTGTGTGTGACATCTGGTATGTCCTATAATGGACTGCCTCAGTATTTCCAGTTGATTCCTGTCTGATGCTGGCCATATAAGCTGGGGCCCCTGCAACTCTGAACTAAATTATGAGGGCTTGATAATGAATGACTAAATATTCTCTAGTAAATAGACAGATAGAAAAATTATTGCAAAACTCATAGTAACTAAACCAACTTTGGGGAAAAAAAAGTTAGCGAGTGATAGAATGGCGATGAAAAGTAGAGATGGAGAAAAATTTCAAAAGCAAGAAAAGAAAAAGGAAGCAAAAGCGGGAGGATGCAAAAGTGGCACTTAAAGGGAGTTTTGAAAGGTGTGCTGTAAAAACAAGAAGAGAAAAGAAGAAAAGGGACACAAGTGGTGATCTCCCCAAAAGCATGCTAGTGAGACACCTGAAAGCACAGGCAGTGTAAGTAACAATTGCATAGGCCAGTTGGCTAGCTATTTTATCACCCCACACCACTACAAAAATCATAGCCTGGATTGTGCTCACTCATTATGATGGCCACATGGATCACCAGCAACATTAAAAGACCTGAGACTCAGCATGTCTGTGTTATGCACCCAGTCTTCTTTACTTTCCAGATGAATCCCCATCTACGTTTAAGCCTTGTCAATTTAACAAGAGGTCAAAAAAAGTTAAAATCATGTACTGCAAGGTACTGGGCTTTAAATGCAATGGGTGCTAGTTCAGTCTCCATCTCCAATTTGCTGGGTTACCCAGAATGAAGTTTTTAACAGATCTGTGCTACAGTTATAAAAATGCAATCAATCATACTGTTGATCTTAACTTTTAACAATATTCATGTTTAGGAAAACACCACCTTATTTCATCAGCCTCATATTTTAACTTCTGCTACAGAAAATGGCCAAATGCACACATCTGTTGACTTTACTGAAAACAGTTTTTCAATACATATAGTGGAGGATTACAGACAATCACCTCATCTATGATGTAGATAAATGGCAAGGGCTGAACTTGCACATAGTCTCAGCTCACAGTGATGACACCTCTCTTATCTGCTCCGGCCATTTCATTATTGTGTCGGTTGTCTCGTCTGTTTTCTCCATCTCTCTTTTCCTGTTTTGTATGCATACCTAAATAAGGCTATTTGGTTGAAATGTCATGCACTATATGCCATGTAACTTTGGTTTTACACTGTAACATGTGATTAAACTAAACTATAAACTTGTATAACTTTTAGTTAAATATTCATGGGCCCATCCTTATTTCACTTAAGTTCAACTTTATTGTCATGAGTACATAAAACATTTATGTGCTTACATGTTTAAGACAATGATAGTTACTATTGTGACTGATTTGATGTAAAAAGCAGGTCAAATAGGTCTGGCGGAAATGAGGTAGTCTTTCTTTCATTTTGTCAGGACATAGGTGGCATTGATATAGTAACCTTGAGGAACTGGCAGGCAAAACAGTAAGACAGAATAGGTCTGACAATATAACTGGAAAATCCATTCTCATTTTACATTGTGACAATTAAGACTTAGGATTAGATATTCATTTTATCCTTTTTTTCTGTTTTGTTACCTTTTATATTTTCCCTCATTCACTTATTTGTTCTTCATTCATATTTTTATGTTACTTATAATTTCGCCTTGGTCCCCGTCCTCAGCTCATTGCAATTAGGGCCCTTGGAGACAACTTAAAGTGCCCTGTATATTCCTTTTGTCTTCCTCAGTTCTGCACTGAGGCAGGAGCTCTCTTGCTTGTCTTGTTCTGCTGCTTTACTTTGGAATTTGTAAGTTCTTTTATAGATTGTCTGTTTTTTGAACTTTCTGTTTGTTTGAGATTTTTGCTTTTTCATTTCTGATTTTTGATTTGGTTCTTATTTGAGTTATCTCTTTGATGCCACCTTTTCTATTTTGCCTGTTTTGAATCTTTTATTTGCGAATTGGGCAAGGGATTTTCACGGTTCACCTCTCCCTTTTTGAAAAATATAGGCTTTTTAGGGTGCAGGCTGAAAGCCTTATTTTAGTTGCAGGGCCAGGCCAACTTCATGGTTTGAAGCATTTTTTGACTTTTGTAAGTGCTACTTTATCAAAAAATAAAAAATAAAAAACTGTAAAACAAAGATATAATCCTAAATCTTTTCTTTCTTATTTTGTCAAGGTTTTGAAAACACAGTGAGCCTTATGCAAAGCATAATTTATCAAAAATTAGTTTATTGAAATTATTCAGTTAATGAAGCAAAATGGAGGAATCAAGAATTAGAGGAGAGAAACATCAGTCTCTAAATAAAATACATTAATACTAATTAATATAGTGACAAAAACAGAGAAAATCGCAAAGTCAAGTCTCAGGTAAACAATATAACGTATATACTCGTGGATAAGTTCTCCTGCGGATAAGTCAGGACTTGATTTTACCGTATAATTTCTGGTATTTTACAATGTCAGTCGTATAATTCGAATGTGGAAAACTCACGCTATTGATCCAAGAGATTATGATATGCTAACACCCACCTGAGAGAGTAACCACAGAGCACACTGCCTTTTGTTTCTATGTGGGTGCAGTAATGTGCTGTACCAGCATGTGCTCCTAACCTCTCTCTCTCTCTATTGTGCCTACGTGACCACACAGTAATACCCGAACTATTCCGAAGCAACGTTTGCACTGATTTGTGTTTTTTGTATCTCAAACCCTCATACACCTTTATCGTAAGAGCATCCCTTATCTACGATGGAGCATTCAATCATAAGAAAATATGAAGCTGGTTTTAAATTAAACATTGTTGAAGTAGCAAAAGAAATTGGTAACTGTGCTGCTCCAACAAAATTCGATGTGTCTGAGAAACTGGTGGGAGATTGGAGGAGGCAAGAAGATAAAAAAAAAAAAATAGAAGTCTCACATTTTTGAACATGTGCATGTCGGGGTTTGATTTTATGATCGATTTTTCGGGTTTCAAGACCCGACTTATACGTGATTATATATGGTAATTAGTCTGAAGATAAAAACCAATTCAAAAACAAGAAGAAAAAAATTAAATCCAAAGATTCTTCCTAAACAAGAAAAAACCCTAAATGAAGTGACTCAAATAAAAGAAAATCCTCCATAGTTTAAATGCAATTAAATAACCGAAAGCTTTTACCTTTAAATGTCTTCATAAATAGTTGAAAACCTTAGAGAATAGAGACAAAGACAGAGAGTATGAAGCCCAATGCCCCAGCAGTGAGGCTGAAGCCATGTAAACCCTTATATAGGGCAGCCTCAAGTGACTGGCAGGTGGCACTGGCAGGTGGCACTGCTGCCCCGCCCTCTGGGCTGTACACAAAGAAATACAAACAGAAAACAGTTAAACAAAATTAACTCATTAAACACTGGGGAATTACAATTACAAAATAATTAGCTAAAACAATGAAGTCAAGAATAATAATTAAATGAACAAGAAGCAATAAACTCAACAGCAAGCAGCTAAAACAGGCAGCAAAAGTACAAAGAAAAAATACTGAAAATAAAACAAGACACAAGAAAAACCCCAAAGCAGTGCTGACACATTCACTCAATAAGCAACTATGCAGACACTTTTTATTAATAATTTCACAATCTATTTTTTTTAGAATCATGCAGTTTTTAAAACTCTAGTTAATGTTTGACAATCTCCTCCATCTGCTTAAATATCCTTGCTTTTGGGAAACCAGTGAACTGTCTGCCTTTGTACACTCAACAGAGAAATGACCCCATCATTCTTCAGTGTCACGGCATAGCTGGACTGACTCCACACTATAGGCTAGTGGTTGATTTCTTACAAAAGGTCATTAAAAGGTGACTCTCCATTCACAGATGCGATGCCCTCCCATTGAAGGGTATTCTCATCTACGCTTTTTTAGAAAATGTGGCCCTTGCTGCCATGTGCTAGCCACCAAACATTGCCTTTATTTATTTAAGTCCTTTCATAGTGAGCACAGAGGGCGTTGGAAGAATTTTTTTTTGAATTTCAGTTACCCATAACATGCATAATATGACAATATGGCAAAATCCTGCTTTTTACATTTGAAGCTTTTGTGGCTTAGAGCCTTTTTATTAAACAGAACTTAGTAAAACCTGCAGAAACAAGATCATCTTATTGTATAACACTTTTAGAGTTCTGCATGTGGTATATGAGACTGAAAGGTTGGTGGCCATTGGCCATTTGACCAAGGTCAGTTATTTTCAGATTTTTCCTATTCCCAAAAAGCATTTATCCCCTAGAGTTTAATAAAGTAGGGATTAATAAAGTATCTATCTATCTATCTATCTATCTATCTATCTATCTATCTATCTATCTATCTATCTATCTATCTATCTATCTATCTATCTATCTATCTATCTATCTATCTATCTATCTATCTATCTATCTATCTAAACTGAACAGATGCACTCAGCTGTGGACCCTGTCTAAGACAGAAGATGCAAAGTCTGTTCTTTTGTTTAGAAAATTAGAACCATCTAGATGAGAACAGGCCATTCAGTCCAAAAAGGTCTCCAGTCTTATCCAGTTAAATCCCCCAAAATGACATCAAGTCTAGTTTTGACTGCTCCTTAAGTCCTACTGTCTCCTACACTACTTGGCAACTTTTCTATGTGTCTATGGCTCTCTGTGTAGGGGAAAACTTCCTAATATTTGTGTGAAATTCACCCATAACAAGTTTCCAGCTGTGTCCCCGTGTTCTAATTGAACTCATTTTAAAATCACAGTCCCGATCCACTGTACTAATTGCCTTTATAATTTTAAACACTTCAATTATGTCTCCCCTTCATTGTCTTTTGCTTAAATTGAAAAGGTTCAGCTCTTTTAATCTTTCCTTATAACTCATCCCCTGTAGCCCTGGAATCAGCCTAGTTGCACTTCTCTGGACTTTTTCCAGCACTGCTACATCTTTTATAACACTAGTTGTCCTCTACACATTGTGCTATATAACCTAAAATTCTGTTAGCCTTCTTAATGGCTTTTTATAGTACAATCGTGTGTGCACGGCACTGCACATAGCTGCTCTGTGAGTGTTTCCATGTTTTGCTGTCTAGTGCATGCACAGTCACAATGTGCACGCATGTGACTGAGCGGACACAAACATCTGGAGGTACATGGTCATAGATGTGCAACATGACTGCTGGCGAAAGTTTTGTTGCATGGACCCTTGCAGGCGCAAGTTGCTACACTGACACAAAAAGTATAAATTGACCCTACTCAAAGTATATTGACTTCTGTGTTACTGTGCTTACACATGTAAATAATAGATAGATAGATAGATAGATAGATAGATAGATAGATAGATAGATAGATAGATAGATAGATAGATAGATAGATAGATAGATAGATAGATAGATAGATAGATAGATAGATAGATAGATAGATAGATAGATAGATAGATAGATACTTTATATAATCCCCAAGGGGAAATTCACAGTATTCACAAATGTATGTTTGTGTACCTTTTCTGTTGTCGTATTATATTTGCTAATCTATATAAGCACGCCAAGCATGTCTTTATTAAAGAGAACTATATAAGAATGAACTGAATTGGCTTGAGCTGAATCCAACTCTAATTAAGGGAAAATAAAACAGTATCAATAAACTGAGTACACAGTAAGAAATGTAAAGCACTATTGATTCAGGCTGTTAGGATTTGGCAAGCTTTTTTCAAATTAACTTGAAGCCGTTAGAATTTTGAGAATATTTATAATAATTGCAGTTAGATAATTTACTTTTCAGAAGCGTCTTAATTTTGCAAGTCTGCAATCAGCTTTGAAATTTTGTGTACCTGTTGAGTCTGTTCTATTAACACAAAGGCAGTGACTCTTTTAGTTTACACGTTGGCCGTCAATTCATATTTACTACAGGTATTTAAAGATGTAAATCATTATGGTCATGTTTTTAAAATAGAATCATTATGCATATACATGTTGATTGAAGGTGTTTATGTACATAATTATGTAATTAATTTATGGTTGTGGCTAAAAGACCATAGCAGAACAATCAGGAGATGCACAGGCCTCCTTTACGCTTGGCATTAACACATAGTTTTATTGTCCTAATCACAATCAGATAGCACTGACCAGTTTAAAAAGCAGGTGTAAATGTACTTGTAAATGGATGACCAATACTATAATTGGAGAAATGGATAGTGAATACATGTGTAACTGCAGATGCATTTTGTATCATCACAGAATGCTTATGTAAGTGGAAGCAGAAGTAGATTTGAATTTTGTGTGGGAAGGTGACATTGCGTCTGGACATGAGATGGACACTGAACACAAAATGTAATGCTAGATCAATTGCAGTATAGCCGTTTCCAATCCGGCTATAAAATACATACCTATGTTAGGTATTAAGGAGGCCTCATACAGTAGAGCGATAGCATGGCCTCCAAAAACAAAGCAGAACATTTTGTCTGTCCATTCATTTATTCACTTTAGTGTTGCAAAGACGTTATGAGTATAAGGAATTACACCATCCCGTCTAAGGAAACAGCAATACATAACCACAATTGGCCCCTTTAAAGCTATAAAATACCATATACTACCATATTCTCAAAATTACTTAATTCAAGTCAGAGTCTCAGCAGGAAACTGGTGCCTATCCCAGCATCATTAAGGATAAGGCAGAATGCAGTAGTCCTTCACAGGGCCCACTCATACACATACTTACAGTTACACTCAGTGCCAGGTTAGAGTTATCAGTTATCCAAATATGCATTCTTTTGGGATGAACAAATATACCTTGTGACAGACAACTGGGGACCTTGCCCCACCGGGATGCTTGGAGAAGGGGAAGACCATGAGAAGGGAAGTATTTTCCCTGGGACGCAAGAGGGCTGCCACCCAGGATTGCATGGGGGCCATGGAGCTTGGAAGTTCAACCCTGTGGGGGACTGTGGCCACCGTCAGGGGGCACCTGCATGGTTCCAGAGCCATGGACTGCAGCACTTCCACCACACCAGGAAGTGTTGCTGGAACAGGAACCAGGTACACCTGGAGTGCTTCCGGGTGCCCATGTAGCACTTCCGCCACACCAGAAAGTGCTGCAGGAAGGCCATCAGGGAGCACCTGGAGCATATCCGGGTGCAACATAAAAGGAGCCGCCTCACTCCATTCGAGAAGCCGGAGGTGGGTGGAAGAGGACAGAGCTTGCGAGGAGTGGAATAGAGGCGGCAATAGAGATAGAAGAAGAGAAAGGACTGAGTTTATTGTGGTGGTTGGTGCACTGTGTGAGTACAGAAGAAAGAAAATAAAAAGCGTGAGTTTTATCAGAGTGCCCCTTGTGTTTGTCTCTATCGGGTTGAGTGGCTGCTACACGCTCTGTCATTGTCACAACCTATCCTCTTTAATAAAATCCCTGTGTGCGTCCAGGTGTCCGTGTGTGTGTGTCTTCTGGTGAAGTGCGCATGCGCGGGGCATGGTGCGATGTGCGATATTACTGTCAGAGAAAGTTACAGGCGTTTTACGGAAATACAAACCAGTATTACTGCGAGAGGAAATTAAAGATACACAATACAGTGACTCATATTACAGCCACATACAAGCCAGTATTACTGTCAGAGAAAATTAAAGGCATATTACCGACGCGCACGCCTGTATTACCGCCAGAGAAAATTAAAGGTATATTATGGACGTACAAGCCAGAAGACGTACAAGACAGTATTACTGTCACAGAAAATTAAAGACACACAATACACGGCGGCAGCCCACGAAAAACGGTCAGCTCATCAAGTAAACATCAACAAAAGAAAGGCTGAAAGAAAGAAAAATACGACCAACAAAAAGAATGAGGTCAAAGTGCCATTTAATATAGACTGTTCCTACTAATGTTTATGCACTACTGTTCTAGCGCCCGTTATTGTAATGGGCTTAATGACTAGTATAGTATAACATATGTAGGTTTGCCAGACGTCTTTACTCAAGGTGAAATGCAACATTGGCATGTATTATAATTGTTACTGTATTACCCAGCAGAAAATATGGTGACCTGAATAGTCTGTAGAAGGAAACTGGAGCCACCAGATGAAATCAGTACAAACAAATGCAAAACAAACTCCATGCAGAGGATATCTTGGGAGGTAACCTATACAATCGAAAGCTCAGATTATTAGTAGTATTTTATTTTTAGAAGTCATCTCTACCCAGGGAAACATACACAATCTGTTTACTGTACATTACAGTATAGTAGTTTACAAGTACACCATACTTGAGCAGAAGATCACACAACATGTTATAAGGATTCTGTGACCCCTTAAGTTTAAAGTTTTAACCACTGGGCTACTCTACATGCCAGTTAAGTGACATCTGTTGTCTCTAACAAAGCCTGAGAGTTTGTGTTTTTTATTAATCTCTTTCACTCCTAGTTATAGTTATTTTCTCATTTTTCACCCAGATACTCATGCAGTTTTAGGGTATACTAATTGTTAGAACTTTTACAGCATGGTTTGTTCTTGTAACCCTAAAATAGGATTACGAGGCTCCATTAAATGGACAAACTGCTTCACATTGGTTGAATTCATTCCGGCACATTATTTGCAGTAATCAGAAGCATATTACCAAATTTTCAGTCATTATTGTCCGTTTTTAGAAATTGTGACCTTGTGTTGAAATACGCAGATTTTAAAAATGTATGAATGAGTAAGAAATATACATTTTAAAAGCATTTTCCAAGATTTATATTATACATTGTAATAATAAAAAACCTTTTCTTCATGGGAGTTCACGCACTTTTAAGTAAAGTTGCTTGAGGGTGCATAAGCAGTTGCCTTAGTAACACACTTGGAGAAAGTTAGACACTTTCAGAAATAAATTTACATCCTTATTTTATTTTCTGAGGGCAGAGTGACCTGATTCCTAAATTACTGCGTCAAGTTCTTAGTGTTCAGTCTCCCATCATCCTCCTGTGACACAATAAGCCCACCAAGACATTTATTACTGTAGAGTATAAGCCCTGATAATCTCCCATATTTTTATGGAATTGGAATAACAACACGAGTGTCTTCATTTGGTGTACTGTCACAGTCTAGGGACATTATTTGCACATCACTGACTGTACAGGGCAAGAACCAGTAACCAGCTGTCTTAAGTCCTCCTGACCTGATTAAAATCTGAACTCTCCACAAGATCTCTGAAAATTAGTTTTATTCCAGAATTTTCACATTTTGCCACTATCTGTTTTTTTAGGTAGATAGAATGACTTAAAAAGAAAGAAAATTTCTCCCTTGGCAGTCAGAGTCATAGTGAGGTGTTATGCAGACGTTTTGCTGTTATTATGAAGGAGCCCTAGCAGTGTTTCTTGACACACTTCTGCTGAGTAATTTGTTGGCTGAATGAACTCAGTGTCAGTGTGTCAGATGGAGGATGTGCAGCATTTTTCATAATGGCCTACAGTTTTGGTTTCATTCTATCTTTCAATATTACCTCTAGGGGGTCCAGAGTGTGTCCCATAACAGAACCTGCCCTTGTAATTAGACATAGAAGTTCTTTGGTGTGGCAAAAGTCAAAAACCAATACCTCTGCTTTGTTGTTGTTAAGTTGCAGACAATTTTTTCTTTACCAAGAAACAAAGTTTTCCACCTGACTCCTGTCTCACTCCCACTTATCAATACACCCTATAAGTGCAGAGTCACTTCAGAATTTCTGCAAGTAACAGTTATGGATTAGTGTGAGGTGAAGGGTGAACTGGTAATATTCCTATTTAGAGCCACTTTTCTGAAAGAGAGCATTTGAGTGTAGAGTCAGGAGGTGACTAAGTACTAACACTTGACTGCTAGGAAGATTAGTGGCCAAAGTGATAGAGAGATACAGGCAGACCGGCAGACCTTCGTGTTGTACATTCCTTGCTGAGCAAGCTTAATGCTGAGCCACCCAAACTAGCAGACAGGGTTCAAAGAGCTTTACAGTCCAAAATCGTGGTAGTTTTACTATGTTCCTTGTGTATTTTTTACTTGGTTGTACTATTTGTTTACCCCTCCCACCTCTTTTCTTTGTTTAATAAACACATTAGCCTAGATATATATATATATATATATATATATATATATATATATATATATATATATAGAGAGAGAGAGAGAGAGAGAGAGAGAGAGAGAGAGAGAGCATTATAAAGGAGTTTAGCCAAACACAAACTAAGTGGATTCAGAAAGTGGAGGGATGGATAGAATACATGCCTGGGGCCTCATGTATAAAAGTTGTGTATGCACAGAAATGTTGCGTAAGAACGTTTCCACATTCAAATCGCGATGTATAAAATCTACACTTGGCTTAAAGCCACGCACTTTTCCATGGTACAGTAATCCCTCCTCCATCGCGGGAGTTGCGTTCCAGAACCCCCCGCGAAAAGTGAAAATCCGCAAAGTAGAAACCATATGTTCATATGGTTCTTTTTATATAATTTAAGCCCTTATAAACTCTCCCACACTATTATAAACATTTCCCGCACAATTATACAGCATAAACCCTTTGTATTCTCTTAGATATTAGGTAAGATTCGTTGAAATTATGTATGTAAACACAGTTTATATACAGTAAAACCTAAATATTATTTTAAAGATATCGAGCGTCTCCGATATCACATATGTTACAGCCATTACGACAGACAGGCCACCAGCAATAAATACGTACAATGCAAGAAAAATTGTATACAGTAAAATGTGTGTACAGTGACACTAAACTATGTACATGTAATAAGTACTGTACGTAGATAATTAATTATGGTTACTCACCACTAATGACACAACGACTTGACCGATAACGATGAGTTTAATTTTACCGCACAACAAAGGAGTGCATTACAGCTCTTCTAAAGGATCCTCTTCAGGCGACTATGTAGCACCGCTGTTGTTCTCCTTCCGGCAGACTTCAATCCAAATCCCTAAAGCAGATTCCATCCAGACTACTGCCTTATCATGTCCACTTGCAACTCGTTTTGCGCCCTGGTTAAAGGACACTGCGGCCATAGATCTTATATGCTTTTCCTCCTTTTTAAATAAAAAGAATCGTGGACTCATTGATGCCGTAATGGTGTCCTGCAGCGGTGTAGCTGTTCCCTTCCTTCAACATATCCAAAACTTTTACCTTTTCTGCAATCATTTGCATCTTCTGTTGGCGCTTGGACACGGCCCCTGAAGCAGTAGCAGGAGCACGTTAATGCTGAATGAGTGAGATGAGACTTCCTGGTTAATGCAGCACTCCGTCGCTGAGCCAATCAGCACACAGGAACTTAGCTGTGTGCTCTGATTAGGTAGCTTCTCAGTCATCCGCCAATAGTGTCCCTTGTATGAAATCAACTGGGCAAACCAACTGAGGAAGCATGTACCAGAAGTAAAAAGACCCATTGTCAGCAGAAACCCGCGAAGCAGCGAAAAATCCGCGTTATATATTTAGATATGCTTACATATAAAATCCGCAATAGAGTGAAGCCGCGAAAGTCGAAGCGCAATATAGCGAGGGATTACTGTACCTCATACCCTGTCGTACGCAAGTTCTCCTTTAGGTTTTGCAGACTGGCGGCACCCAGCGTCAAAGCAGTGCTACTATTCCTGTGTGGTTACCCTTTCTTAGGTCCACATCCACGACAGCAGCTCAAATGCTCCTTGTAGAACAGTTTGTACTTGCAAGTTACCGTGAGGTAATTGTACTTATGATACAGTTATAATATTGCACAACCTGAGCCACTTTATAAAGCGCGTATTTACATATGATGACGATATCATTTTTAAGATGAAATGCAGTAAAATATGTTGATTATATTATACAGATAAAACTTTAACTACACGGTGCCGCAGCGCTAGCGAGCTTGAGCTTCATTTACGGTTTGTTCCTGCCTCACACTGTTTTCATGCTGTGGCTGGCACAACACTGGAAGGATAGATGGATAGAATAATTAAACATTCTGAAGATATTTCAATGTTCCTTAAAAGTTTTGAAGAATTGGCGTTCTAAGCTTACAGATGGCTTAACGTCTATTATAGAGCTGATTGTGTGGCGATTGGGTATTTGGAGAAAGAAAAGTAAGGACAGGAATTGGGGGTTAGTACGTTTGAAAAAGACAGTACTTCTGTAATAAAGCATTTCATTGAAGGTCGTGCATGGCGCAGCAAGCATCTTGCTGTAATAACATACTTTAACTCATATCATCATGAAAATGATATCACATACTGTATACTTCTCAGTATTTTAATTACTCAGAGAGCTGTAATATTACGAACATAATGGATTTTGTGTCCTGTCGGAGGAAGAGCACGTAGTGATTCAGGCACATAGAGCACATATAAGATCACATACAAAACAAAGCATTTAACGTGCTTCTTTAGTTACGATGGGATTTGAGAAACTAGTAAATTAAACGATTTTAAGATGAAGTTTATGATGTTCTACTTTAATGACAAAATAAACTACGTGATTAAAGTGGAAATTTCGAGATTAAAGTTGACATTTCATGCTTTTTTCACTCTTTGTGCCTTTTTTTTCACTGTACCCTAATAAGCTTTCATATGACACTCAGATGTTGGGCTACGAGTCGCCTTTTCACGCCGACAACTTTTTTATTTCGGGCACTGTACGACTTTGTGAACTTGAGCTTTCGAGTTTCTCTGACACTCTATGTCACTCGATCAGCTTCCTTTTGTTGCTTATATAACTGTTTAAACCAACAAATAGTATGTTTTTCTTTGTCTCCATTTGGTATTCGCTGAAATTCTTCTATTTTTCCTTGTGGTTTTGCCATTGCCTTTTCACAGAATGCTGGGCTTAAGGGCTATTTATATTGATTTGCATATTCAAAGATGCATAATTCTGGGAGGAGTTGGGGTGGGACAGCAGGTGCATGCACGTGCGTTTATTTCCACGCTGAGCGGGATTTATGTAGTGGAAGAACGCGGAAGTTGGTGAACGCACAGATTCCTGCATCTGGATTTTTCTGTGCGTAAGCACATTTCGGCTTTTGTGCTTACGTCATGTTATAGTGCGAATTCTACGCACGGCGTTATGCATGAGGCCCCTGGTGAGGTGACATCCTCAGTGTGTCACAATCCAGTGTGACCCTGCTATCTTGTGTTTTGAAATCTAACTCCTTAATCAACCTTACTACATTACTCACTAAGGTAGACTATGAATATGTTTTCAGTAGATAATCAATATCATTTTCAACAATGCTCATTTCTGTGTTTAAATGCTCTTTTTAGGGTTCAGATATTTTTTTTTGTTTTATAATTGGACTTCCATAGATATATATAGTTGAAGACTGCCCCAAAGAATACACACTTCACCCATGAGGCCCCTAGGCTGTACTTTTATTATTCTTAAGATGTGGAGACCTGCCAAATGCATTTAGTTAAAAATGATAACAGGGCATCTGCAAACAAATCAATGCGGATACATTGTACAGTTCATGGGCGTTTGGCAGCTGACTGAAGCATGGCCTGTTCTTAAGCAGTAATGTAACCGCAAAAAGCATTTTATTATCTGCTATTCAGAAAACATTGATGCACATCAGTGTCATTTGCTAGAGACCTCATGGTAAATCAACCCCCTGGTAATGGCTGTGGGCAGTTATGAGAAACAGAACTGAAAAATATACAAAGGTTATCTTGTTAAATGTACTGTTTATATTTTTATACATTTACAGTGCCTTCATAAAGTGTTAAGACTCCATCATGTTTTTTACATTTTGTTGCATTGAAGCCATGTGCAACAACCAATACCCCAGAATCACAAAATGAAACAGAGTTTTAGAAATTTTTGCAAATTTATTGAAAATTAAAACCTGAAATATCCTGTTGACACAAGTACTTAGACCGTTTACTTTGTACTTCATTAAAGCAATTTCAGTAGCCTCTACAGCCTGGGGTGTTCTTGGGAATGACACAACAAGCTGAATGTGGGGATTTTTCTGCTGTTCTTCTCTGCAGATTCTCTTAAGATATGTCAGGTTGGATGGAGACTGTCATTGGACAACAATTTTCAGGTCTCTGCCGAAATGTTTGGTTGGGTTCAAGTTCGGGTTCGTATTGGGCCACTCAAGAACATTTCTGGAGTTGTCCATAAGCCACTCCTGTGTTGTCTTTGCTTTCTGCTTAGGGTCATTATAATGTGGGAAGGTAACCTGAGGTCCTGTGTGTTCTGGAGCAGATTTTAATTAAGAGTATTTCTGTACTTTGGTCCATTCAGCTTTTTCTCAACACTGACTAGTCTCACAGTCTCTGACACTAAAAAACAAATACCCAGCATTATAATGCTGCCATCATGATGAATGCTGCCTGGTTTCCTCCAGACATGATGCTCCAAACTGAGGCCAAACAATTCAGTCATGGTTTCATCAGACCAGATAATCTTCTTTCTCACAGTCTGAGAGTCCTTTTGGTGCTTTTTTTTTTGCAAACTCCAAGTGGGCAGTAATGTGTCTTTTCCTGAAAAGGAGCTTGAGTCTGCTTCTTTGTGTTGCAGTGATCATTAGTCACCTCCCGTACCAAGGGCATTTTCCCCCAAATTGTTCAGTTTGAATGGGAGGCCAGCTTCAGTAAAGGTTGTGGTTGTTCCAGACTATGTATATCTAAGAAATCTCTATATATAATCTTCATTTGGATCTTGATCTTTGTCCGCGAATGAATTAGAAGAAGAAGCACTAGATGGCAGTAGAGAGACAGCTAAAACAGGCATTGCACTAAGAATCTCCTCCAGGCTTATACTACTGAAGACTGTAGTACTCCAGTCACACCTCAAAACACAGACATTCAAACTAAACAAATTGTTGTGCTTTAAATTAACTAATCTTTATATATAATCTTCATTTGGATCTTGATCTTTGTTTGTCCGCGAATTCCACGCATGCGTAGACCACCTTCCAGTTTAGTACGTTGTTGTTACTCACGGATGTCAACAATGTGCCGGAATAACGAAAGGGGTGGTGGACAGTGTTAAGCTGGTTAGCTCTTGAGGCCTGGTTAGAGAATGAGATTGCGAAAGATAAAAGGTACGTGCCTATGTGTCTCACAGTTGTACCCTGGCTTGCTCACATGTCAGTGAAGTGATCCCTATTTATGCTTTAAAGAGCCTGGATACCTATGTGTCCCCCTTTTATACAATACAATACAATACAATACAGTTTATTTTTGTATAGCCCAAAATCACACAGGAAGTGCCGCAATGGGCTTTAACAGGCCCTGCCTCTTGACAGCCCCCCAGCCTTGACTCTCTGAGAAGACAAGGAAAAACTCCCAAAAAAAACCTAGTAGGGAAAAATGGAAGAAACCTTGGGAAAGGCAGTTCAAAGAGAGACCCCTTTCCAGGCAGATTGGGCGTGCAGTGGGTGTCAAAAAGAAGAGGGTCAATACAATACAATACAGTACAGTACACAGAACAATTTCTCAATATAGTAAGAAATAAAAAATATAAATTTTAGAAGTAGAGAGCAGAATTTAACAGTAGATGATATATCCCATAATAAGATTTGTATTTGTATAGAGTCCTGGAGACCTCATCCTTCAAGCTGCCTCCCCCCATTTGGCCATTCCACAGCTGAAACAGTGCTGGGCCAGCCAATCCGATGAAAGGACCCCTCTCTCCCACGATTCCTGCGATCCTCCATCTGGGATGACTTTTCCTTAGGCAGGCAAAACAACTTGGCAGGTGGGCCATGGCACCAAGTGCCACATTTGAGTACCGAGAAGAAAAACAGAATAAGTGAGGGTTAGTATACAATTATAACTGTCATGTTACTTATGTTTAAGTGCTAATGACTAACAACAGAGATGCAGTCTGTACAGTTAATCAGCAGCTCTAGTCAGGATATGCTAAACTGAAGTAGTGAGTCTTCAGCCGGGATTTAAAAGCTGAGACCGAAGGGGCATCTCTTATAGTAGCAGGCAGACCATTCCACAGTTTAGGGGCCCTGTAACTAAAAGCTTGACCCCCCACTGTTATTTTATTAATCCTTGGAATCATAAGCAGACCGGCATCTTGAGATCTTAATGTGCGCTCTGGTTTGTAAGTCATGATAAGTTCAGACAAGTAAGCCGGACCTCGACCATTTAATGCTTTATATGTTAAAAGAAGGATTTTGAAATCTGCCCTAAACTTAACCGGGAGCCAGTGTAAGGATTTAAGAACTGGAGTTATGTGTTCGTATTTTCTTGTTCTTGTAATAATTCTCGCAGCCGCATTTTGGATTAACTGGAGGCTGTATAAAGAACAGTTTGAACATCCAGTGAACACCGCATTGCAGTAGTCAATCCTACTAGAGATAAATGCATGAATTAGTTTCTCAGAATCCTGTTTATTTAAAAAGCGCCTTAATTTCCTAACATTTTTAAGATGGAAGAAACATGTTTTGGACAACTTTGTAATATGCGCTTTAAATTACATGCTAGAGTCAAAGATAACTCCTAGATTGCGGGCTGATTCAGTAAAATTGACTGGGATTCCCATTGAGTTAAATGATGACAAAATATTATTGTGATCAGCATCATTCCCTCCAACAATTAACATCTCTGTTTTATCTGTATTTAAAGACAAGTAGTTCTTATTCATCCACTCCTTTAATTCACTAACACAACTAATTAAAGACAACATTGGAGAAACTTCATTTGATTTAAATGAAAGGTATAACTGGGTGTCATCTGCATACGAGTGAAAATTAACATTATGTTTCCTAATGATAGATCCCAGTGGAAGCATGTACAGTGAAAACAGTAAAGGTCCCAGTACTGAGCCCTGCGGGACACCATATTGAACTTCTGTGTATAATGATGGAGTACTGTCAGCACATTTCTGTACATATTGGAATCGATTTGATAAGTAAGAACTAAACCAAGCAAGCACGGTGCCTGTAAGCCCAACATCATTTTCTAGCCTGTGCAGTAAAATAGAATGGTCGATGGTGTCAAATGCTGCACTTAAGTCCAACAACATAATTACAGTTGAGTTTCCTTCATCAGAGGATATCAGAATGTCATTTACAACCCGTGTTAGTGCCATTTCTGTACTATGACCAGTGCGAAAACCAGACTGGAATTTCTCAAATAAATTGTAATGCGTAAGGTGTGTCTGAAGCTGACTGGCGACTACTTTTTCTAGTATTTTAGAGAGAAACGGTAAATTTGAAATAGGCCTATAATTATTTAGTATATGTGGGTCAAGGTCTGACTTTTTAAGTAATGGTTTAATGACTGACACCTTATAACCATTGCTCCGTGTATATTGCCTTACTCTTTGGATTGCCACAAAGCAACCTGCGAAATTGGAGAAAGGTTGAGAAGAGATCGTGAGAGGAAACGACAGCGTCGTGAAAACGAGACGGACTGTGAACGGAGAGAAGCAGAAATGCTCCTCCAACACCACATAATTACTGTTCGGACAGTGATTCCGAGTAGGCCGTTCCTATCGAATCAATGTCCAAGGGTTTTGTTTTGTAATTTTGTTTCCCTTATAAAAAATCATAATGCTGTGCGACTAAGGACCCAGTTCACGACTGGCAGCCGCGTTTAAACAGGGAGCCCTTCACAGACAACTTTAACACGCGCAACGTAGTTGGGCACTCATGGCTAGTATTATATATAGGCCATGTGCCTCGACATAATCCTGTCTCTAAGTTTGGCAGGCTCTTCCTTCGACTTCATGGTTTGATTTTTCTTCTGATGCACATTGTCAGCTGTGGGACTTTATATAGACAGGAGTGTGCCTTTCTTTGTCATATCTGATCAATTTAATCGACCACAGGTGCACTCCAAATACAATGTAGAAACATCTCAGCGATGATCAGTAGAATGGGGAGCACATTTCAAGGGTCATAGAATATGGTCTGAATAGTCATGTCAATGTAATATTTCAGTATTTTACTTTTAATAAATTAGCAAAAATTTGTAATATCCTGTTTAAAGTGTTGCTGGGTAGGGGTGCAATTAATTTAAACGATGTTAGCAAAAGAAAAAAGTGAAGGGGTCAAATGCACTGTATATTTATATAAAATATATAAAAATATACTAGCTACATTACCTATTGAAGACGAGGAATAGAATAAATATTTAAAATATTTGATATCTGAAATCTTTTGCCTTACATGTAGCCTTAGTATTTATCATATGCCTTTCTTCGATATCGTTGTATGGCTCAGCTTCTTTTGTCCAATGCTCCCTCTTTCGATCGTGTTCCCTAAAGCCTGCTACTCAGACTCTGTCATTTTGAGCTGCTTTGCTCACCTGCTATGTGCTTTTTGATTACCACCAATGGGAGACAGTCTCCTATTATTCTCTGTGTAAAAATCATTTGTAATTTTGTAAATACAGTACATCCTGTGTTTGAAGGTGACTCTCACTTTTCCTCCGACATCTTTCCTCGGTATCCTCATTTGTGTCATACTGCATTTCCATTCGCTTCCTTTCTCAGTCTTGTATGACTGGCAGCCAAAGTGAACTTGACCAATAAAACCTAAAGCCAAACAGACCAATCAGATTGCCCAGGTAGACCACACACACACACACACACACACGCACACACACACACACACACACACACGCACGCATGCACACGCATACACACACACACACGCAGTAGCATTTTATTTTATAGCAGATACTGCATATTAAAAACATTAAAAACTTTTCAGTTTTATTTTTTAATGTGTAGTGTTTGGTTTATTAAATCCCCAAAAGTGTGATTACTGGTTTCCTGGAAAATGAGTAGCAGAAGGTGGACTGTGCTATTGCTTCTAAAGCTAGGTTGCATTTGTATGTGTGGTGCTCCTGACTCATTTTGCTCTCCATGAGAAAAGACTCAAACTTGAGTCCTTCACTCTGCACTGATAGGACAAAATGCCAGTCTTAAACAAGCCAAATAATGTCAATGATTTATGTGTTTCATGAAGCTTTTGACAATAAGCTGACTTGTTCAGCTAAAGACTCACTACTATTAGTGTTCCACTAAATTTTCAAGAGTTTATGCGTTAGTGCACTAGTAAAAACTAAAAATAAAAAAAAATGTTTTCTATTACAATGTTGTATCTTAAATTCAACAAGACTATATCAGAGCCAGGAAGATGCAGACTCTTGAAAAGGCTGGCAAATGGAAATGTATCACAAGTAAGCATGTGGAGCAGTGTTGAGAGAAAGGCTGAATGAAATATGCTGTAGTTAGTACATAGACACCTAATGCAAAAGTAATTTAAGCATACAGTATCTCTGGTGTTTTCAAAATGTGCGTAACCTTTTATTGGAAGAATTTATTAAGGTGAGTCTGTAAAAGAGTAATTAAACCCACATCATCAGTGTGGAATCATTTCATAAATCCTTCATGCTAAAGCTTCAACCAGTACATTTAGAGGCGTTAAATTCACACATAAGTACAAGTTATTCTCTACATGCTGTAATTACATAATGTGAAGTTTTAATATTAGAATGCTAATATCTTAAGCAACACTTATCATATATTATAGCAGACACATGTTATCAATACCAGGATTGCCAACTGTTTTCTGTCATTCCTAGTGAACATGTCTTAGTTAACATACTAAACTGAGTTCAGTCATAATGTGTCATTGTAGTGTGCCTGTCTTCACAAGGGATGGCTTTTTTTTTAGTAAAGTATGAAATATAGATTCTGAATGCTCACAGTAACCTCTGTATATAACAGCTAGTAGGGTGCTTATTTAAAATTACATGCCTTTCATTTTCTTTTCAACCAAAAAAAGTCAATAGATAAGCAAAGAGTTTGAGTTGACTTGATTCACCTTATTACTTATACTTGGTGTAATTCCAATGGGAGGTAGCCCTGAAGGCATCCTAATTTCATGTCCAGACCACCTCAACTGACTTCTCTTGATCCAGAGATGCAGTGGTTGTATTATGAAGTCCTCAAATTATAATGAAGAGTGATCACAGCAGCCTTATGCAAGAATCTCATTTCAGTTATTTGTATTCACCATCTTATACATTTGGTAACAACCCAAAACTCATGATAATAGATAAGGATGGGGAATTAGACTGACTGATATATTGCAACATCATCACAAACCTATTGGTAGTACATTGGTTCATTGAACCACTACATGCCAGAGATCACAGTCTGATGAGGCCAAGATGATAACATAATTTATATGAACCTTTTGGTTTCCAAAGAGAGTACTTGCCAAATTTCAGCAGCACACACAGCAGCCCTTCTTGTAGAATTCTGCTTGAAGAGGTACTGGTAGTCTATTTGATTCAAGAAGGTTAGGTGAAATGTAGTCCTAGCTGTTGTTAACAAGGGCGAGAAAATGTTGACCTACTCTTTGGATATTGTTTACATTGTGAAGGAACATTTTAAGCAACTCCTAAACCCTGTGGATATGCTCTTCTGGGTGAAGGAAGTGGCAGAAGCATTGATTGGAATTGGGTCTGTCTGCAATTGAGGTCACTGGGTTGTTTAAAGACCCAATAGTGGTGTGATGGTGTGGCTGAGATCCAACAGGATATGCTGAAAGTGCTGGATATTGTACAGTTGTTATATCTAACATTCCTTGTGGCGCAAAGGTCTTCAATACTAGTAATGCACTGAAATGATATTTTTTTGTCAGAAGCTAAAGTAAAATTTTAGAAAACACTGGACATTATTTTTGTGCCATTGCATAAAGCCTAAATTAAATCAATTTCATTTTTGACATATGCTTTACAATGAAACTGAAGTATAAAATTGCAAATTGATGAAAAGTTAGTTTGTTGGGGTACTTGTTCACTAATTGGCTGACAGATTGTGAAAATCCTTATAGATAAACTCAGCTTGTTTAAATAGCATTTTTCGCCTCCTGATTCCATTTGTCTTGGTATGATCCACCTTCTTCTCTCTTCCTTTAGTACATTTCTTTTCATTTTGTAAAAGCATCTGTACCCTGAATTTCTATGGAGTTCATCACGGTATGTCACAACTACTCCTTACTTGTTGTAAACAAGCCAGTACAATCTTCTAAAGATGTATTCCATCTTCCACAATGCAATGTAATGTGATGTATCACTAATAACCTATGAAGCCAAAAGTGCTGCTTCAAAGCATCATCCATAAACAGTGCAGAAGAGCAACAGAAACATCTTCACAGGTCCTGCAAAAAACATTAGCCATTTTTACTCTGTTGAAGTACCAAAATTACTATTTTTAAATTTTTGATCCAATAATTTCAATGGCCAAAAGTTCAGTGTTTCCCTAGGGTTATTTGTTCCTATTTTTGAAAAAAGTGGGACAAGAGGGTGTTTTTCAGTTACAGACATTTAATGTCTATTATGAATCCCTAACCCTAACCCTAAACCTCAGACATGTAGAAAAAGGTGTTTGTCTCAGATACACTTTTTCTATTCATTTGTTGTGAATATTTTTAAAGCATTGTTTTCAAGGAACATGACATATGTGCATATTGGATTAATTGTTTAGTTTGAATAAGATAATATACCTAGTAGTGCATTACAGTGCCATTTTAGACTTTCAGCATTTTATTTGTGAGTTACTGGGATGTATTGCACCATTCCTGAGAAACACATCCCAAAATCATTACGCTTCATGTCACAAAGGTTAAAAGTCTACAACTCAGTGCAACGCTTTAGCTCTTTTTTCCGAGATTACGGATTTAAACCTTGAACATTGTTAACAATGCATCGCTTACCAATTCTTAATTTATTTCATAGTCTGAGCATCTTGGTTCTGGTGATATCATAGTTTTGTTAATAACTCTTGGAAATTATAGTTTTGTCTTTGCTTACAGTTTAATGCAATAGATTTGGTTCAAGGAGTACTTCTATAGTTTTAAAAAAACTGTTTTTGTTCCTGTTCGTCAAAAACAAGCACATTTCCCTGTATGTTTTTAACAACATCTGGGTGATTGCTCATAAACCACAGGTTCAGAAGATAGTAAAAGAGGATGGATGGAATTAAAAAAGCAGGCATAGCAAATTTGTACTGTGGTCCAGCAAAAACACTTTTGATATTCACATGCGGCATGACAACAACCCCTTTGCCTCCTTGGGTAAGCATGTGATGTGACTAGGTACTGGAGCAGTTGGAACAATATGGATTCTATCCTGGGCTTAGAAAACCCAAGTTATGCCAAGTCTTTGTTGTTGTACAGATACATTTTTTTAAGGTTAATGGGAGTTTCCTATTGGTGTCTCAGTGTGCTTTGGCGAGCTTGGAAAAGATATGCAGAAAAATTACCTTTCTTTTTGTTATTTTTATTTACAACTTTATTGTTATGAATATCTAAAGACATATAGTTGGTTTATGCAGCATATTGTTAACTAGTATCTACTATATAATAAAACACTTGAATCGGTCAGTTTGGCTTTGGTGTGATTGGTCAGTTTGTCTCAGGTGATGCAATCAAAAGAGGAAGTGTGAGTGTGAGAGGTGTAAAGCTGTAGGGGACACACTGAGAGTCACCTTCAAAGATTGGTAGTATAAAAGCAGATAGAAGGTGAACAAGGCGCCTTGAAATGACAGAGTTAGAAGAAAGTTTTACAGGAATGTGACCAGCAGAGGAAATGCAGGTCAAGAGAGGTTCAGACATGCGAGGATACCAAAGGAAAAGGATCATGTAGGGCAAGAGATATCAAATATTTTTAAATTTATTGTATTGCTTTTCTTCGATAGGTAACATGGCTAATGAGGAATTATATTGCAACTCCTAGAGCAAAGTATACCCACAATATTTAAGGGATGTTATTGCTCAACTTATAAAGCAAACCAAAAAAACAGAGCAGCCATTAGTTCTTAAACTCACCTTGTTCACGATGGGTTACCACCTTGTGCCCAGCTCCATAAAAACCTTTGAGTTTGATAATCAGGTTAGGAAATTGACAAATGTATGAATAATCTCTTGCTGTTTCGCAAAATAAAGGGCACGAAAGGCAGAGGATTAGATAACAGATACATTTCATAAAACGTTGAGCATATTTGATTTTCACTAATTTGCATTACATACTTCATGTGTGTGTGCTGTACCCTACATTTCTAGTCAATATGTCAATGAAAAGTAATGTTTAGTAGAAAATATCACCATCTCTATAAAATGTGTAAAAATGCAGGTGTTATTTATGTCAGAATGCCCCTTTTATTTTCTTTTGCTTTTTTCGCCCACCTGTGAGCATTTTTTTCAAGCAAACCGTGACATTTAATGAAAATGAAAAAAAATGCATAAATCCATACCACCCCTTCACAAAGCATATGCCTATTACTCAGATTTTGAATGTTGTTGCAGAAAAAACTGAAAAGCCTGTTCTTGAATAGCACACTCAGACAGATAAATGCAGAGGATGGATACTTGCAAGTTGTAGCCGGCTTTAATTGATTCTTGGGCACTGGTTGAATATTAAATTAAGTGGCATTACAAGTGGCACTACAACAACTTTTTGACTGAATTAAACAAGAAAAGTGTATTATCTGCTTTGTGTGATCTCATCACTATTGACGTTACTATCATATGAAGCTTCTTACCATGTGGGGCTGTCAGCAGTCGATCGCTAGTACGGCCTCAGTTTTAACGGACTACATATGTCATGGGTGTTTCGTCTTACACTTGTTGTCATCATTGCTTTTATTTATTTGACACTCTACTTAACTTTCAAATGTCATGTTTTATTGCTTACTTCTGAGAATTTCGACTACCTTTCCAAGATTTGCCCTGAAACTATGATTGATGTAATGCATATTAAATAAACCTTTTTTCTCATTTTTTTCACCTTTTCAAATTACAAAGCTGACTTAATTTGAAATAGTTTATTGTGGCTATGCTCTGTCTTTAAAGAAAGAACTGACTTGTGTTCTAAAATCTAGCTTTGGAATGCACATAAGCATGGAATACATGAAGTGGGCACTGCTTGTTTAATGTACAAGATTTTACACACTCCCTGTAACATTTGACATTTAATTGTTATACAACATTGAATCACAGTGAATTTTGACATTGATCAAAAGAAAAAGACTCTTTGATGTCAAAGTGAAAACAGTTCTGTACAAAGTGGTCTAAATTCATTACAAATATAACACATACTGTACAATATTTCAGAGAAAGGTATTCCCACATTATTTAAGGAAAGCTGATATTTTTCAGCTTACAAAGCACACTAAAAAACAGTGCAGCCATTATTTCCTAATGTCTCCTTGTTCAGGTTTGGTTACCAACTTGTGCGCAAAGCCATCAGCTCCCCAAAAGTCTTTGTGCTTGGCAATCAGGTTAGAAAATTGATGAATGTGTGAAGAATCACATATTTTTTCATAAAATGAAAGACATGAAAGGTAAAAGATTATGTAGCAGGTATGTTTAAGTAAACATTCAGTATATTTGCTTTAACCTCGGTGTCATATTTTATTATTATACAACATTGAATCCCCATGGATTTATTTGGCTATTTTGGCACTGATCTGATGATTTCAGTCTCATCAGACCTTACAACCTTCTTCCAGAGTTGTCAGAGTCTTCCAAGTGCCTTCTGGCAAACTCTAGCCGAGATGGTAGCCACATTTTTTTTTTAACAGTGTCTTTCTCTTTGCCACTTTCCCATAAAGCTGTGACTGGTGAAGCACAAAGGAAACAATTTTTTTCCAATCTAAACTACTGTAGCTTGTAACTCCAACAGAGTTCTCATAGGTCTTTTGGTGGCTCCCTCACTTGTCTTCTTCTTACATGATCACTCAGTTGTTGTGGACAGCCTGCTCTAGACAGATATACAGTTGTGCCACATTCATTCAATTTCTTAATGACTGATTTAAATGGACTCCAAGTTATATTCAGTGATTGGGATATTTTCTTGTCTTCATCACCTTTTCACTGAGGCATTTGGATTTTTCTTTAGTCTTCATTGTGTAGGTTAGGCCACCATACTAACTCACTACACATTGTATCTTCCAGATAAGGTGCATATATGCGACAATGAACTGAAACCCTATACAGATGAGTGATTTTCATTAAATTCATTAGGTACTTCTTAAACAAATTGGTGGCACCAATGATGTGTAGCACCCTAGAAGATGATATGAATCTCTTGTGGCGAACAGCCGGGTCCCATGCCCGGCAGGGACGCCCCTTCTGCATCTGTCCCGGGGGAGCAACCATGGGCAGTTCAATACCTCCCCCGGGATAATTGGTGGCAGCCTCCCTGGCGGATAGTGATTCCCCAGCCTGTCTCATGGATCCATGGGAGATGGAGTCCTCCACAGCCTGGTTGGGGGCTCGGATGGCCGCTAGGGGGAGCTGCATGGAGTCAGCAGCCCAGCTGGACATATTTTCAGCCCCACCCGGAAGGGCAATTAGGACCAGGTGGTCAAGCACCTGGAACGCTTCCGGTTGGGATATAAAAAGGGCCAGCCACCACCACTCGAGGAGCCAGATTTGGGAGGAAGGATAAGAAGCTTGAGGAGGAGTGGTGGTAAAAAAGAGAAACTGTTGCTGTGTTGGGATTGTGCTTAACGGACTGTGTATTGCGTGTGGGTCACGGGGAAGACGTGCGCCCACGGGTGAAGAAAAATAAAACTTGTGTTTGTTTATACGTGCTTCTGTGTCCATCTGTGTTGGGTCAGGCACCTATATAGCACCTTTGTTACACTCTGTTATGAGAAATAAATAAAACATTTGGCTGAAATCAGTTGCTTATTGCACTATAATAGGATCCCAAAATACAACCACATACATTGAAGCCCTGAATTAGAGCTTTGTTTCTTATCTGAGATCTGAAATAATGTAAATCTTTGGAAAGATTTAATTAGACTGTGCATACGATTCAGTTGGTAAGTTGTATTTAAAACGTGCGCACAAGCAATTGTGAGAACGTATTAAATAAAGTGTGAGCACCACTTAATGTTTTAATCAAAACGTATGTGTGAATTACATAAATCGAGGGAATGATTTAAAAAATGTGTTTTCACAAATAATAAATTGTTTTCATGAATTATTTATTACTAGCTGAAATACCCAGCATTGCCCAGGAGGAATATTAAGTGTTTTTTTTTTTAATTGTGTGAGAAAAATATAATTAAAAAAAAAACAACTTTAAAAATAAAAATAAATTAACAAATAATGAAGACTCACTAATGCTGTGACTCAGGAGCCGCCGCGAGTTGCAGCTATTCCAGCAGTTCAGTGTATGACTTTATATGTTTACCTTTTTCTCTATTTTTTCTGTTAACTCCTACCACTTTCTTTTATGTGGACTTGTTCCCTGGACACTTTTTACTACTTGGACATGGATTTTTACACGCCGAGATTCATCTATTCAAGTAGTCAACTTCAAGCGCTGAGAACAAATACCCGCGCCGGTGTGGTTCCCTATTTACCTGATGAGGTAAGAAGACGGTATCGTGGCAGTAGAGCCGGTGCTAAGATAAAAGCCAAGCGTGTAGCAAGAAAGTGGCGCTACAAACCTTCAGTGCATTCTGTGATCCTGGGAAATGTGAACTCACTACCAAATTAAATCGATGAACTGGCTGTGTTGGTGAAAAATGTCAGGACCTACAGAGAATGCAGTTTGTTGTGTTTTAGTGAAACGTGGCTAACAACTAACATCCCAGATGCTAATGTGGAGCTACCCAAGTTTAGCACAGTGAGAGTGGACAGAGACACAAGTACCAGAAGCAGAAAGGAGGTGGACTTGCACTCTATGTCAATACAAGATGGTGTAACACTGGACATGGTAATCTTAAAATCTCCACTTGCTGCAGGAACATCGAACTGTTGGCTGTAAGTCTGCATCACTATTACTTGCCCAGAGAGTTTGGACACATCATTGTTGTTAATGTTTACATCCCTCCTCGGGCGGACGTGGAGATAGCGGGTGACATCATTCATTCCGCTGTTGCTAAATTACAAACACAACACCTCGAGGCACTTGTGCTAATCGATGGAGACTTCAACCATGTAACGCTGGACAAAACATTGCCTGCCTTCTCCCAGTATGTGGATTGTAACACCTGGGGAAATAGGAGTATTGACCTAATGTGTGCAAACGTTAAAGAAGCATACAGCGCCACCCCGCTGCCTGCGCTTGTGAAAGCAGATCATAACCTGGTTCTGCTTCAGCCTCACTACAAACCAAGAGTGAGGGAGCTACCTACAACCACACGCTCATTCAGGAAGTGGTCCCCTGAGGCAGAGCAGTCTCTGAGAGACTGTTTTGGAACTATGGACTGGGATATCCTGCAGGGATCTTATAGTGAGAACATTGAGGAGGTTGTTGATTGCACTACTGACTACATCAACTTCTGTATGGACATTGTAGTTCCAGTAAGAACAGTACGCTGCTATGCTAACCACAAACCATGGATTACAAGTGACATCAGGGGCCTTTTGAACAAGAAGAAAAAGGCTTTTCAAGGCGGTGATCAGCATGAGCTCAAGCGCGTGCAGAAGGAACTCCGAGTCCAGCTCAGGGTGGCGAAGGAGCAGTACAGGAGAAAGCTGGAGCAGAAGTTGCAGAATAACAGCATGAAGGAAGTGTGGGACGGGATGAAGATCATCACTGGCGGCAGCTCGAAGCGGGGTGCCACCATCGAGAGAGATGTGGAGAGAGCAAACCAGATGAACAACTTTTTTAACAGGTTTGACTACCCTAATCCACTTTCACCTTGGAGTACTGCACCCTCCACCCATCCTTCTGCTGATACCAGCATAGGAGAGAGTTTCCCCCCACCCATAATTACAGCAGCCCAGGTAAGCAGAGAGCTGAGGAGACTTTGTGCCAGCAAAGCAGCATGTCCTCTACAGCACATCTTCAACCTGAACCTGGAACAGGTGAGAGTCCCAAGGCTTTGGAAAACATCTTGCATCACCCCAGTCCCTAAGGTATCACATCCTAGTGAGCTGAATGACATCCAGCCTGTCGCTCTGACGTCGCATGTAATAAAAACCATGGAGCAGCTGCTGCTTCACCACCTGAGGCCACAGGTCTGTAACACCCTCGACCCTATGCAGTTCACATACCAGGAGAAGGTGGGAGCGGAGGATGCCATCATCTATATGCTACACTGATCCCTCTCCCACTTGGACAGAGGCAGCGGTGCTGTAAGAATTATGTTTCCGGACATCTCTAGTGCCTTCAACACCATCCAACCTTTGCTCCTTAGGGACAAGCTGATAGAGATGGGAGTAGATTCATACCTGGTAGCATGGATCGTGGACTGTCTTAAAGACAGACCTCAGTATGTGCATCTCAGGAACTGCAGGTCTGACATTGTGGTCAGCAACACAGGAGCGCTGCAGGGGACTGTACTTTCTCCGGTCCTGTTCAGCCTATATACATCGGACTTCCAATACAACTTGGAGTCCTGCCACGTGCAAAAGTTTGCAGACGACACTGCTATCGTGCGCTGCATCAGAAGTGGGCAGGAGGAGGAGTATAGGAACCTAATCAAGGACTTTGTTAAATGGTGCGACTCAAACCACCTACACCTGAACACCAGCAAAACCAAGGAGCTGGTAGTGGATTTTAGGAGGACCAGGCCCCTCTGTGACTGTGTGCAGAGGGTGAAGACCTATAAATACCTAGGAGTGCAGCTGGATGATAAATTGGACTGGACTGCCAATACTGATGCTCTGTGTAAGAAAGGACAGAGCTGACTATACTTCCTTAGAAGTCTGGTGTCCTTCAACATCTGCAATAAGATGCTGCAGATGTTCTATTAAACGGTTGTGGCGAGCGCCCTCTTCTACGCGGTGGTGTGCTGGGGAGGCAGCATAAAGAAGAGGGACGCCTCACGCCTGGACAAACTGTTGAGGAAGGCAGGCTCTGTTGTAGGCACGGAGCTGGACAGATTGACATCTGTAGCAGAGCGACGGGCACTGAGCAGGTTCCTGTCAATAGTGGAGAATCCACTGCATCCATTAAACAGTGTCATCTCCAGACAGAGGAGCAGCTTCAGCGATAGACTGCTGTCACTTTCCTGCTGACTGAGGAGATCGTTCCTCCCCCACACTATGCGACTATTCAATTCCACCCGGGGGGGGTAAACGTTAACATTATTCAAAGTTATTGTCTGTTATACCTGCATTGTTATCATTCTTTAATTTAATATTTTCTTTATCAGTATGCTGCTGCTGGAGTATGTGAATTTCCCCTTGGGATTAATAAAGTATCTATCTATCTATCTATCTATCTATCTATCTATCTATCTATCTATCTATCTATCTATCTGTCTGTCTGTCTGTCTGTCTGTCTGTCTGTCTGTCTGTCTGTCTGTCTGTCTGTCTGTCTGTCTGTCTGTCTGTCTGTCTATCTAATGTGCTTGTCTTGTGGTCTTGTATGTATGTTATCCAGTTGACACTTGGAACCTGCCAACTCTATTTAATTTCAAATGCAACAGGGGCACGATGGGCTCAAACATAAAGAATGCTGGCAGTCACCTCCAGTTTGCCCTCTGGTGGTTGTTTCGGGCATCAACTGGATGATAACATGAATACAACACCGCAAGATAACCCCTCATCCTACCCAGAATTGGGGGGTTAGGATTGATTTCACCCTACAGTATTTTTATTCTACCAATGAGAAACATGTGTACCAAAGTTCATGAAATTACTCCAGCCGTTCGGAAGTGATGCTGGAACAAACATACATGCATACATTGACTTTTATATGTAGTCTATGAAGAGGAAGGACCTATCCAGGCATCCACAAATGCAATAAGGAAACTAACCATGTGGTATGCCTATCCTTCACTCATATGCAGCTCTGAAATGGTTCACATCAGGCAAATTTCCATTCACTAACTAGCCTTGTCTACAGGAAACTGTAGTAGATGCAGAAAACCCACATTGACACCACAAGGATAAAAAAAACTTTACACCTACAGAGACAGGCCATGAACTGCACCCGAGTACAATACGTGGATCTGTGGGGCCACAGTCCAACCAAATTGCCTGGGGCCACATATCCATGCTTCTATGTTTTTTTTTCTTTTATAAATGATGATTTTTTTAAATGTATTGCTTATCTTTTGCTATTCAGATGTAGAAAGTAACACTGTCTCTTCACTAGAATGTGTATTCTGCTTTTTACAGTTTATTACAGACTTTCTTATCACAGTTATCAAAATGCTGGAAATCAAAATAGTTCTAAGTTACATTATTAATTTACAGGGCAGTAGTTTTATTTTAGATATACACAATATTTAATCCATTTGTGAATAAGTAAAAGTATTTTTTCCCTTTGTGACTCATTTGCCAATTGATTATATGGAATTGGTGTTTTGAAAATTCACACTAAACTCATTTATTTTTATGCATTACTGCATTATTATTTTAAAATAATGTTGCAGGATTATACAGTATATCATAAATCATTCAGATTGAAAATCTGTATTTCGTTGCTGTGAGAGACTGAGATGTGCTGGCGTCATCCTTGCAAATGAAAGAGAAGTGGCTGAGAGTTTTTGTATTTTCTGTGGTGTGAGAGTTATTTAAGAAATACATTTTGCTCGTAAAAACTTTGTATTTTGGTTGCCAGTACGGAGTCAGGCAGGAATGTTTAGAGCTTTTTTTCCCCTTTTGTTAGGTTTTGTATTTGGGGGAGCATTTGGAAAAGTTACTTGTATGTGTACTTGTCCTTGGTAATGGTGGTGTTCGCGAGGCAGGGCAGTAAGCAGCAGTAACTGATAACAACATCTCTGTAAGTAAAAAACTGGCATTGTAACGAAGAAGAGTCATAAGTAACAGAAACAATGATTCGTTAGTGTGTAAAAAAGGCAGCAGCTGACTTAAAGCAGTAGAAACAAGGGCTTCACAATATGTAGGCAAGATTCTAGCATTAAAACGCTGATTAAGCACAAGTGGCTGAAAGGGTAGACAGGACAGTAAGAAATTAGCAGTGAAATTGGGTTTGGCCTGAACATTTGTGCAAGGATCAAATTACTGTATACCAGCCCAGAAGCTTCAGTTTGTATTAACAATAGTGCTGGGAGGTATACCAGTTCATACCAAAAAACGTTTTTTAATTTTGTTATGATATGGATTTTTCTCATACCGCAACACTGGTTTAAATAGCCTAAACAATGTTTGGAATTTGGCACAGCAATAAGCTGTTTAAGGGGGGACCTTTTTCACTGCTGCACTGCTAAACATGCATGCTATGGAGTATATGCATTAGAGGAGGTATTGAGCAGTGAAAATGGACAGAGAACATTCCAAAACTGAAGCTGTAGCAGATGATAAAATTGAACATGATGACACCGAAGAACTTTTGCTGAAAAAAGGAGCCGTGTCTGTTGTCTGGAGATAGTTTGGTTTTAAAAGGTCGGATGTGGACCAAACAACTAATTACTGCAAATGCTGTCGAGCTAAAGTTGTCGCCAGAGGTGGCAACACGAGCAATTTGCTGCACCACCTTAGCTGCAAACATGGTTTGGAGTACCATGAATGTATGGAACTAAGATTGGCACCCTCCACGTCCTCAGGTAAAACTGAAAAAGATATAGGACACTCGAGTCAGATGTCACTTGTAGACACGATTGCTAGAGGTACTGCCTATGACAAAAAAAGCAAGCAGTGGATCGAGATAACCAACGCCATTACAATCCATATAGCTAACGTGTTAACAAGATTATTAACATTAACAGAAAGTGTAGTTGGTTTACAAAAAATATTTACTATTTATTCCTTTTCTAAGACATGTTCAGTGCAATACAACTTTTGACAAGCACCTCTGGATATTTTACTAAGTCTAAATGCCCCTTTGAATGGTTGAAAATATGTTGTCAAAATTATAGCTTAAGTTGTTTGCAAAATGTGTTCAATAAAAAAGTTCTATATTTTGACTGCAACTGTCATGCAGTGTGATTCCTTCTCTTCATTAGTGGCACCCCCTTGAAAACTATCACTTTATGGGGCCATGCAAACCTGTATTAATACTTGTGTGTACATTAAAATGTGTTTTTGTACAATGTACAATTCTCATGACAGTGGAATAGGTTATTCTTAGCCAGTCTACTGCAGTAATTGCATTGGAAAATGTGGTTAACATCCACTCATGCATGGGAAAAAAATACCGTTGAATACAGTGAAACCGAATTATTTTGAAAAATACCGTGATATAGAATTTTGGTCATACTGCCCAGCACTAATTAACAACAGTATTTCAGACTACCTCAAACTAAAGTGTGGTACTAGACAAGGATGCCCCTTGTCACCACTGCTTTTTGCAATTACCATTGAGCCACTGGCAGTTCACTGTCAAAATGCTTAGATAAAAGGGATTATCAGAGAAGGACTTCAACAGAAAATTTCACTATATGCAGATGATATGATACTATATATATATATACGTATATATATATATATATATATATATATATATATATATATATATATATAACACTATCAGATTGTGACACAGACTTCGAATGCCGTGAATGTAATTACCCCGATCTACATGCTGTCAAATAAACGAACCACACGCCGTGGCGCAACGTTAGGGGCATCGCCTCTGACGCTGACGTCCGAGGTTCGATTCCCGAGAGGGAGTGCAGTGGAGTGTGTACACCTGATGAGCCCAGAATGAGGGCGAAACACGTGTCGTGTACTCTTTGCATTTATTTGACAGTAAACTATTTTCAAACCATTCTATGATCTGCTCTTCACAAACTGAGGGCACCGTGGCGGATGTTAGCAGATTGCTGGCCAACCACAAAGCGTTACCTGGTAGGTAACCACCCACACTATCAGATTGTGACACAGACTTCGAATGCCGTGGATATATATATATATATATATATATATATATATATATATATATATATATATATATATATATATATATATCAGATCCACAAAATACTGTGCCTACAGTCTTAACGGCACTAACAGAATTTCAAAAAATTTCTGGTCTCAGAATTACTATAATTTGAATAAAAGTGTGCTCTTTTCAGTGAATTCTCAAACACACAATATTAGATTGGACACCTTCCCTTTTATCATTGCAGATCAGTTTAAATATCTTGAGATAAACATCACAAGTAAATATAAAGCTCTTTATCAACAAAATTTTGCTGTCTGCATGGAAAAACTTAAGCAAGACTTGCATAGATGGTCTACCCTTCATCTCATTTTAGCTGGAAGAATTAACACTGTCAAGATGAATATCCTTCATAAGCTTCTTTTTCTATTTCAAAGTATTCTAATATACATCAGTAAATCATTTTTTAAGAAGTTCAAACATAACCTCATTTATTTGGAATTCAAAACATCCTTATATCCAAAGGGCGAACCTACAAAGACCTAAAGCAGAAGGTGGCATGGCTCTACCTAACTTTCAATTTTATTACTGGGCGGCAAATATACAAGCTATAAAAACCTGTGCATTGACACAAATGGATGAACATACACAGGCTTGGTCATTAATAGAAATAAAATCCTGCAGAACTTCTTTATATTCCTTCCTGTGTACCTCAATAAATACAATTTATTGCCAAATATACTAATAACCCAAATGTACTTCATTCACTCAGAATATGGAACCAAGCTTTTATCTATGGTACATATGCACTTACTCAGTTTTTAATGACTGGAAAACATTCAGGATTCAATCACTTAGAGATCTGTACATAGACAATGTCTTTGCATTCTACGAACAATTACACTCTGTATTTAATTTTTACTAACTTTTACTTTAACTAACACATTTATTTCACTACCTCCAAAGTCGAAACTTGGCTAAACAAAACCTGCCCAATTATCCTGACCTCCCACCAACCTCTATTCCAGAAAAAATATTGATCAGTCTTGAGGACTCGGACAGCATTTCTGTATTATATAAAAACATTGTAATGTCTCTTCCTTTCAAAGATCCCAGAGTAAATTGGGAAAAAGGATCTCTCACTCAACATTTCAGAAAAAGGAGTGAGGGGTAGGAATGCATAGAATTCACTTGAGCTCCATATGTGCAAAGCATACAATTATTCAACTTAGAATTATATATCAAGCACATCTGTCTCGTTCCAAAATTTTTCCAGGGCAAGATCCAACCTGTGAACATTGCAATTAAGTTGCAGCCTCACTAGGCCACGTGTTTTGGGCCTGCACCAAATTAACATCATTCTGGACCAAAATCTTTAAATGCCTTTTTAGACAGCCTTGGTGTTACAATCCCTCCTAACTCATTACCAGCCTTGTTTGCGGGTTCTTCCAGATGGGCTTAAAGTGGAGAAGGACAAATGAACTGTAATTGCCTTTACTACACTATTGGCACGTAGACTTATCTTGCTTAACTGGAAGAATTCTAACTCACCTCTTTTAAGCCTGGAGGTATTATATAAAATTGGAAAAAATATGATTTTTGGAGGATCTGTGCAAAACTTTTTCATAACTTGGAAGGAGCTAATCAATAACAATTTAGAATAAGTATTTAAATTGAGGAACTGGTTTCTCTTCCCTCTTTTATTGTAATTATTTATTTTACTTATTTATTTACTTATTTTTCTTACTATTAAAGTTTTACTCTGTAGGCCTAGCTCTCTTTCTTATGGGTGGGGGTTGATTTGATTCTAACATAGTTTTGTAAAATTTGACTTGGTTGTATGGAATTTTATTTGATTTTAATAAATACAATAAAATGTTAAAAAAAAATTAGCAGTGGCTATTCAGTAAGCGAGTTTTTCTAGATTGAACAGTACTTAGCAGACAAGAAAGAAGAGAAGTTAAGAAGGAACAGCAAAAGGGTTTATCAATATGAAGGAATACAAACGGTGCAAGTTGAGAGCATTTAAGTAAGGAATAAGAGGAGTGCAAAGTTAGGAGAGCAGACAAAGAAAAGTAAAGTTAACCTCATAGAGTGACAAACAGCAGGCAATTGAGGGATAAGATATTATATGAGCTTAAGGGGGCAGGAGGTGTAAAATAATTGTAGCAGTTCTTTAATTGTTTGGCTTACATTTTTTAGTTTTACCATTTAAATCATTTAATATTAATAAAAAAAAATTTAAGCAAAAATTTGAGCAGTTTTAGTAATCCATAGTTACATTGCACTGGCCTCATTATTAAAATTTAAGTTCTGTTGGATGTTGGACGTTTTTAGAAGATGGCTTGCAGATGCCAGTCTTCTATGAGGGCTACATCTGTAGGAGATGCCAGCTGATGCAGCACCTCGAGCTCAGGGTCACTGAACTGGAGGAGGAGTTGGCTGGCAGGTGTTGTAGTAGAGAATTGGCAGACTTGGCCCAGGTGTCCTTAACAAAGAAGGAGATTCCAGGCTAGACAGGTACAGAGAGGTTGGTCACAGTCACAAGGCTCTAGTTAAGGGGTGCACACTGTCTAGGAGCATCAGCCATAGAATTGGAAGTGTCAAACTATTTTCAGGTCCTTGTGGAGCTGGACAGTGTCTATGAAGATTCCACCTCAACATGCCACCTTGAAACTAGTTCCCATAAAGAGAGAGGTTGTGATAGTTGGGGACTCAATCATTAGGGGGATTGAAGCACAGGTTTCCTCCACAGATAGAGTCTCGTATGGTGTGATGCCTTCTGGGTACACAGGTGGGAGTTCTCCCAGGAAGGGTGAATAGGCTGTTGGCTAGAGCGGGGTGGATCCAATTGACATCATTCATGCTGGAACAAATGACATACATAAGGGTAGACTGTCAGTTCTGCAATCCAAATTTAAAGAGTTAGATGCCAGGCTGAGGAGCAAAACTGAAGTTCTGCCAGTGCCACACACCAGTCCATGTAAGACTGAGATTAGAAGGCTTAGCATATGGCTCAAATCTTGTTGTAGTGTAAAAGGGTATAGGTTTAAGGGGCATTAGGACTCCTATCGGAACAGATGGGACATGTTCTGCAACATCTGGTTACATCTGGACCAGAGGGGCATCAATGTTTTCGGGAGGCATATGAGTAAGGATTGTTTAAATTAAACATTTAAATTCAAAAGTTAAATGAGTAACGTATTAAAAATAACTTGCCTTAATACTAGAAGAATCAAAAATAAAACGTGAGTTGGAGTTGAATGTAGCGGAGTATAATTATGATAATATAGGAATAACAGAAACTTAGGTAAATACTAAAGAATGGGATGAGTATAATAACAAAGAGGGATACACATTTTTAATGAAGAATAGACAGAACAGAAAAGGAGTGGGGTTGCTGTTTATGTCTAACAGAATTTAAATGCAAGTCCTCTCTTTGCTCAGAATAATGATTGGCCACACTATTTTGTCTTTAAGAGTGTATTATGTAAATTAATATGTTAGATTAAATAAAGATCATTCAGATAGCAAATAAAATCCAAAGATGCGAAAATGAAGATAAACAATCCAGAATTGAAGACAGAGTTAAAAAAGCGCTAAACAAACTAAATAACAAACAAGAAAAAAAATATATACAAAAATAGAAAAACAAGCTATTTCAAAAATAGAAAAAAGCCAAGTCAGTCAAACCAAAAGCATAACCCAGAAAACCATAGGCAAAACAAAAACAAAGATCCAAACGAAAATGGTCAAAAAGACTAACAGATGTACACATTGATCAGGGAAGCACAAAAAAAGCCAAGTATCTCTTGTCAATAGCAGCTAATGCCTCAACACAGGACTGAGACAAACAGATGAACTATATGGGTTCCTCAGGTTACATCAAAAGACCCTAAGTGCATTTAAGTAGGAAATGAACCCAGGGCAAAACAATCAAAAATTAAAAGAAACATACTGTAAACAGAGAACAAATAGGAAAGCAAGGGAAAAAATACAAAGCACTAAAAAACAAAGACACAGTTATAAAGCAGAGTTCCTCCTAGTCAGGAACATTTTTCTAATTGGTTTATAACATCAGTCTTTTATTTTGACCTCGTATTAAAATTTATTTTTATTTGTTACTATTTTTGTCATTATGTATGTTCTTCCCATGTCCACTTGGCTTTCTTCTAGGTGGTCTGGTTTCTTCCCACAGTCCAAAGACGTGCAGCTTAGGTGGCTTGACATTGGAAAGTTGGCCCCCAGTGTGTGTTTGTGTGGTTTTCTCCCTGTGATGGACTGACACTCTGTCCTGGGATTATTCCTGCCTTGCGCCCCATGCTTACTGAAAAAAATGGCATGTCAGCTTAAAATAAAAAAATATGTACATCGGTTGCACATAATAAAATAGTTTTTAGCAAAAATAATTTAAGTATGCTTAATGCACTAAATTAATATATGCTGAAACAACATATTTATATATAAAATGAATTAAACTTTTTCATTCTCTGTTAAATTACAGTAGAACCTTGGTTTGCGAGCATATTTCGTTCCGGACATGTGCTCGCAGCCCAAAGCACTCGTATATCAAAGTGAATTTCCCCATAAGAAATAATGGAAATTCAGATGATTCGTTCCACAACCCAAAACTATTCATATAAAAATGATTAATACAAAATATAAAGTAAAAATACATAAAACAAATTAACCTGCCCTTTACCTTTGAAAAGAATCATGGCTGGTGTGAGTGAGTTTCTAAACTCTTGTGAGATTGCACCCAACGGGACGACGCGCGGAAGAGCGTCCCAAAGCAATCACAGTCTCCCAGCGCTGTAGCAGTTCGCCATAAAAGCGAATCCAAAAAGATCGCGGACATGCTATAAGCGCCTGCCATCTATGGGTGATACAAGGGACAAGGAACATTATAAATGCGCAGGGCACAGTACTACTTGGCCACGACCCTGCCTGACTGCTGTGTCTGTGTATAGGAGAGTGGCAGATCCCGCTACAATAAATAACTTTATTGTTGCTGTTTCAAGCTGAATAAAATTGGTGTTGCTAAAGTATTGAGGCTCAGCTTCGTGTTTTGGGGTGCAAGACAGGGACTCGCATGCCACAGCACACACGAACGCACAAGCACACACACAGAGTCACAATGTTGTAGTAGATAGATAGATAGATAGATAGATAGATAGATAGATAGATAGATAGATAGATAGATAGATAGATAGATAGATAGATAGATAGATAGATAGATAGATAGATAGATAGATAGATAGATAGATAGATAAACAGTATACGCTCGTACGGATGTTGACTATATGATTGAGGCATGCCGACTCAGACAGAGAATAGGAGACGATTGCCCACAATCCTGCAGCGAGAGAGAGCGAGAAGAACCATTAGCTCAGTTGTGATCACATGACGCTCAGCAGACAAAGCATATACATACTACTCGTATTGCAAGACCTCACTCATTTATCAAGTCAAAATTTATTAAAAATTTTAGCTCGTCTTGCAAAACACTCGTAAACCAAGTTACTCGCAAACCGGGGTTCCACTGTAATTATGTTATGTTAAATGAACATGTCAATAAAGCATAATATTTTAACAATTGTTTTATAAACTTTTTTAAAAAAGTACCGAGTTACTTAGCTATAACCTTTTTAAGTTGTCAATTATACTTGTTCCAGTATTATTTTATAGTTCACATTCAAAGTTATTAATGAGAAATAAACAGGTGGGCTTACACCAAAACTAGTTTTATTTGGTAAAAACAATACAAACCAAAAAAACTACAAAAGATTAGTATTCAAAAGCTGAAAAGTACAGCAGTTGTACAAGAACACTGCTTCTTTGGCTGTGCCAGAAAGCCATGACCAATGTATAACTAAAACACAAAATGCACCTTGGATAGAGTGGTATGTTATAAAATACATTTATTTATATTTATGTAACTGTATATATTATAGAATAAATGTTAAATATTAGTACAATATAAAGTGCAAAAATTTCCGCTTTGCACCTTCTTTCACAAAGTAATGTTTTTAAATTAGGAAGAAATATCAAAAACAAGTTATGTAACCGTTATCTGTAACCTCTTACCTGTCTCACTGTCCTTATTTGTACCCTGCGTATTCAACCCTAGGGATCTCCAGTGGAAGGCTGTTCGCTGACTGGAAAAGTCTTTTATTTACACTCCTTTATCTCAACCCAGTTTACCACCAATAGAAGGCTTCACAAAATGCCCTTCATCCCTTCAGGGACCACAGCTAGACAATGAATGTTCAATCTGGCACTCAGCAATGCTAGTAATCAATAATTGGACAGAGAAATTTAGTTTTAAGTTTTTACTTTAAAATTTTATTTATCTGCATAATAAACAATAGCAGGAAATATAAGCAGTAGAATGAATTGTACAAGGTGGATTCATGCAGTCTTCTTTCAGTCTCAGATGACAGTTTCCAAATGGTCCAGTTATTTAGTTACAGATTGTATATCATTAATTAAAAAGTGAAAAGAAAGATTTCTTGCTGGAGTGGGAGAGCTCTTTGGAAAATGTCCAACAGCTAAGCAGATTGCAAGCTCCATTTAAATGTCAATGGCTTCTCCCAGAGTGTGAGGGACAACAAAACACAAACTGAAGTCAAATTATACTAAAAACTGAACCAAGCCTTTTTTTGAAGAAAGTTCTAATAAAAGGCAGCCAACTTGCTTGTCCCTTTTCACAAAAGTGAGCATGTAGTTTTCTTATACTAATGCAGATTCTGAACACACTAATGTTACTAAAACATTATCATGGGCAAGTTTGATTCCAGTCGGAACAAGAAGCTGTACTAAACTACAAATGGACCGGCTATACCAAACCTTCTAAGGCCCTGCTTTGCCTTTCAGCTTTCTCAAAATATACTTCACTCCTGTTTTGATAGTTCTTTAAGGCCTTGGCCATTTACCTGAAATCTGTCAGCTGAAAAGTTTTACAGCATCCCCCATACACACTTGTATTATGGGAAGGATTAGGCAAGTAGACTCGAAACATACCCTGTTTTAGACCTGTTCCTGGGATACAAATCTTACCAAGAGATGTTCAGTTTTTAAAAAGTAGCAATTCTTAATTAAGATTGTAAATTTTAAAATAAATGTCATGGCCAAAATTTGAAAACAAATAAATACACGCATGCACCCACCCACAAACACACATTCACATTTATATGCTGAATTTTGGAATGGATACACATATTACAAAAAAAAACCTAATTTCCAGATAAATAAATATCTTTTCATTTATAACTTTCCTCCTGGCTTTTGAAAATGTTACATTTTCAAATGTACTCAGGCAATATGGGTTTGATCGGCTACTATTAATTGATTGAGATGATTAAAGTAAACAGAAACCCGTTGTGTATGCTTCACATCAGACCTAGCTATGATAAACTTTTATTTTAATCCACAAAGTCTACGTTTTTATTGTTGCTTATTAGAGGCTATTTGTAGCTCCACATTGACACAGTAAATTAGCTTCAAACACTGCTAGGTTATGGGGTAAAATCCTGCTGGCAAATTTGGCTTCAGGAGCATTTTCAAATTGCTTTTTTGTCTCTTTGTTCTACAATGCATATATTCCTGCTGGGGAAATATGGGTAGCTGTAAAGTTTTGAGTAGCACGAGGGACCTATCCCATGAGGATTTTAACAGTTATCACCATAATTTCTTCCAAATTGTCTTCTTCCAGATAATGTTTTTTTTTTTACTTTCCTACTTCTTGTACAGGTACTTTTTCGTAATTCTGGTAATAATGCACTTGTGGAAGTAAAATAATGCGCATAAACCAAAAATGATCTGAAACATACCTGAAATAAAGTTTGAGTCATTTGTAAGGTGAGACTTGGGCACAAGAAAAACCAGGCAAATACAGACATGTGTTATTTTTTACTTATGTATTGTTGCCAAACTAATTAGTATACAGTATGTATTACTAATAAGTTAGAATATGTGTGGGAACTTGCCTAACTGTTTTGAAAGATGAAGTATTTTTAATTACTTCATCAAAGAAACAAAAAGAACATTTTTGTGTATTAAATATTTTTGTAGCGGTGAATCATATTCAAAATTAGGAGCGATAATAAAATATAATTACATGTATTACCAGACTACACAAGGTGCATGGTTTTAAATAGCATTTTAGAAAACTGTATCATGTAATTAAAAACTGAAGCTTGTATTGGATGAAGTAGGTTTCCTGGAGACCAGAGTTTACCTCAAGTGAAGTAAAAATTGCATTGGTTAATATATTTTAGTTAGTTGCTGGAGGTGAGATTTTTGGCTAATTGTAGCTTTTAGTTCTTAAGTATATTATAAAAGAAATGCACAACTAAAAAAAATCTATGTTGATATTTCAAGCTAAATTTCTTGATTGCAACTGTTATGATTCACACACACCTCTGTACTGAAGAGGGTGCAGGCCTCCAAAAAAATGGCCTACTCCTGGCAGCCTGACCCTAAAGTTCACAGACTGCCAGTGTCTTTGCAGACTTAAAAGGGGCCTGACTTTCAAATTATAAACACTTCTTTAATTTTCAAAAATATACCACCAAAATACAAAAAAAACCTACATGGAGAAAAGAATTGTCAGAACCTTTTGCTTGGAAGGACTAGGCCAATGAGATATATTTATAAATGCAAAAAGTTACTTGGAAATTCCAAAAAAGGAGTAAAAGAGGATTTACCTACAAAGGCAGTTTAAGTTCTCAGTACATAATCCAAAGATCAAAACCCAAGAATAGAAGCAAATAAATCCAATAAACTAAAAACTCCAATACATAGAAATATCTGCATTCCACTGAAGGATCCGCTTTCAGCTTTGGAATATAAAGACTAAGGATGGTCACTCAGCAGTGTCATCAGGGTGGTCCCACCTCTTGGCAGGGCTGGGCAATATGAAATAAAATTGTTATCACAATAATTTTTTTTCATATCAGTTGATAACGATATACAGTATATCACAATATAAATCAAATCACTATTTCTGTCAAGCTTAAAGGTTCCTTTTTTACTCCCAAGTGAGATGTGAAGATATCCTAAGGTTAATTTTGGTTTAAAATTATTTATTTTCTGTCAGAAGTTGAACATGACAAATGAACTGTAGAAGATTATACACCTGTATTTCAAATAAATAAAATGGTTAGATATAATAAAATAAAATCTTAATTCTGACCAGGGAAAAGCTTCAAGTGTTAGAGGAGAACACAAACAAAATACACAACTAAACTCTTTGATCAATTCCAAAGAAACAGAAAAGGTAATACAAAACAGCAACAAGTCAAGTCAAGTCAAGTCAACTTTATTTATAAAGCACTTTACATACAACAGCCGCTGACCAAAGTGCTGAACATAGGCTAAAATAAATTTTAAACAAAAACAAAATAATAAATAAGTAAAATAAAATACAATAAATGAAACTAATTAAAACATAGTAAACACAACTAAACAGAGTTAAAACAGAGTAAAATCAGCTGCTCACACAGGATCAAACGCCAAACCAAAGAGGTAAGTCTTAAGAGCAGACTTAAAAATGGGCAGTGAGGAGGCCTGTCTAATGTGGATCGGCAGTGAATTCCAGAGCCTTGGAGCCACAACGGAAAAAGCCCTATCGCCCCTGAGCTTTCGCTGAGTCTTAAGCACATCCAGAAGCAGCTGACCAACTGATCTGAGTGAGCGGGAAGGAGAGTGCATATGCAGCAGCTCAGCGAGGTAGGGTGGAGCAAGCCCATTTAAGGACTTAAAAACAAATAAAAGAATCTTAAAATGAACTCTAAACTGAACAGGCAGCCAGTGCAGTGAGGATAACACAGGTGTAATGTGATTTTTTCACGTGCCAGTTAAAAGGCGTGCAGCAGCATTTTGCACCAGCTGGAGCCGAGACAGGGTGGACTGGCTAACACCAACATACAATGAATTACAATAGTCCAACCGGGTTGTAATGAAGGCGTGGATTACTGTTGTAAATTGATCTTTGGAAAGAATGTTTTTTATCTTCGCCAAACGTCTTAGCTGAAAAAAACAGATTTCACCACCGCGCTGATCTGACCGTCCAGTCTAAAATTGTAATAACAGGTATACCATATTGTGCAAGGGGACCCAAATCCACAGGAGCAGAAGTAGAAATAGACCCACTGGTGCCCCCAGGACCAAAAACTATAACCTCTGTCTTATTTTCATTAAAATTTAAGAAGTTTACTGCCATCCAAGCTTTCACCTCTTCTAGGCACATAACCAAAGTTTGTATGGAGTAAGCATCCTTGCGTTTGAGGGGTACATAAACCTGAGTATCGTCTGCATAACAATGGAAAGCAATTTTATGCTTTCTAAGAATAGAGCCAAGAGGCAGGAGATACAAAGAAAATAGCAGAGGACCAAGTATGGAACCTTGTGGAACCCCACATGATAGTGAAGCAGAGGAGGATCTAAATTCATCTAGCCTCACTGAAAAAGTTCTTTGAGTCAAGTACGATTTAAACCACGCCAAGGCAGTACCACGAATGCCCACACAATGCTCCAGACGAGATAATAAAATACTATGATCTATAGTATCAAAAGCAGCTGTTAAATCGAGCAGAACTAAAATCACATAATCCCCTGAGTCTGTTGCCAAAAGGATGTCATTAAAAACCTTCAGTAATGCGGTTTCAGTACTGTGAAGCGGCTTAAAACCAGATTGAAACACAATGTTGACCATAATGGAAAGGGGGTTATTATGGTGCTTTTTGAACGACTTAACAGTGTCAGTTAAATACTGAGTCATTATAATCTTCAGTTAATAAGACTATGAGGTTGATTTTTGGCGTAATGTAAATACTGAGTGCTTGTTCAAACATTATTTGCATAATGGCTGACTGAGCTATGCTTAGGAGCTTCTTTTCTCTTCCGTTCATTTCTGTTCAAGTTAAGTGACTTGTTTGCATTTTTTACTTTTATGGCTACAAAGATCAATTATCTTACCTAGTATGATTTCAGGCAACAGGAGAAGTGAGTTTGTGTTGCCAAGGATTGTACAGCTATTCATGAGACACTGTATTATCACCCGTGTGTGACTTTCAATAATTTGTACTGGGGATCTGTTTTGGAGTCAGGAGTGGCAGATGAAGAAAAGATGAAAAAACACAATGTAAAATAACCTCTCTAAAGATAAATTTTGAAAAAGTAAATTAATCAGTAATTGAGGTTGCCCAGAATGTTTCTCTGTTTTGGGATAAACACTTTGGAAATTTAGCTAGTGCTTTTTAAATGGAGATTCTTCAAATTCCAACATTGTGTTTCCCAGTAAATTTCCTTAAAGAATAATTTCAACGAAATTTGTCTATTAGTAGCCAAGATGTTTCACTTGGACAGACAGAAAGAAGGACATAACTATAACAAAAGGTGCAATTTTGGATTTTATATAAATGCACTTAAAAATAGAATGTCAAATACGTTGATTAATTTTGTGTGCAAACTTGTGTAACTTTCATAATTTTGATAGATCACTGTAAAATCTCTAAGCCTGGTCTATTGGAAGCTGGGTATATATAATGGCTTAATTAAATTTAACTTGGAAGTTTAGGTAAATTGATCCATGTTTATCTTTTGAAATATGAAGACTACAGTCACATTCATCTTCAGTTCAGATTTCAGATTTAAATTTTTCTAGTTGGTGTGATGTATGTTTTCAGTCTTTATACATCATGATTATTTAACACATGTAGTGTTTCAGTTCCTGGCTGCTAGGCATTGTGCTTAAGTCTCAGAGCATCATGCATATAAAGTTTAATCTGCAGGCATTTTTATACATTGTGTGATTCCACAATTTGCACAGTCAAATCAGTTGTGCAATGGGTGCAGCATACTTAGTATAAAAGGCTCAACCTGTATTTGACAAATGCATTGTTAAAATACTGTTTCATTATGTCTATGTTATTGTTTGTTCCATGGGGTTGCCCAGTGGTACAATGACTCTATCCCTTAGTTCATGGATCCTGTGTTCAAGTCCCAGAGTGGGGTCTTCATGTTTACACTGTTTCTATGTAGACTTTCCACTAAGTTTCTCTGGTTTTAATCCCACGTCACCAAAGAATGTAGACTAGTTCGGCTGCTGATGCCAAACTGACCCCTGTCTCATTGTAGGTGTGAATGAGTGGGCACAGTGATAGACTGGCTCCCCGTCCACTGCTGTTTCCTGCCTTGTGCCCAGAGCTGGGTGTTAAAAGGCTTAGATAAGCTCAACATCCCCCTACAACCCTGATTTGATTAGGTTTTGTAAGTTAATTAAGTTTAATACAGGACGTTTTCACATTTTTATGAGGAATTAGTTTGGTTTTTTGACACTAATTGACAGAAAAGGACTCTTTAATGTCAAAGTAGTAATGGATCTCTGCAAAGTGCTCTAAATTAATTAAAATACAAAACACATAATGAATTGAATAATTATGCACCCTCTTTAATATGACACACCTAAATTCTCAGTGGTGCAATAAATTGGTTTTACAAGTCATGTAATTAGTTCAGTGGAGACCACCTGTCATTAGTCAAGGGGCTTCACATGAGACGAACATGAGAGACACGGACGTCTGCTTGGAAGGTTCTGTTTTGTTCAGACCAGAATCAATCCGTTTTGGTCACCAGACTAAGCCCACTGGCAAAACAGATCTCCCAAGGTGCGAGTTTCTTGCAGACTATATCAGGCTTTCTTTAAGGATTTCCATCTTTTTTGTTGCATTAATTTTACCCTCTAACCTCAAAAGCCTTCCAGGGAATGCTACGACAAGCTTCCCCACAGCACGATGCTGCTACCAGCAAGATATGTCCAGTCCAACTAACCAAAAAGCACACAGGGGTAGGTATCATTAAATGATGTTGCCTTTGCAGTCCTACATTGAAAGGAACAGGCAATTCTGCAGAGGTTTAGTTATTGCCTTATGATTCATGCAACAATATGTAAAGAATCGCACTTCCCTGCTGCCATCAGTCTGCCTGGAGTAGTTACCTATTGTCCTTCATTATCATTCATTTATAAAATCTTCATAGGAATAGTTACTTGCAGAGACTGGATTATTATTAAATAATGTGGCTTTCCTGTGAGGACATGTGACTAACAATAATAGTGCTTAATAGTCTGACCAGGGGCAACTTTATGAATGATTTAATAACAGTACTTTTGTTAACTTTAGATCTCAGTTCGATTCTATTTTGCAAGGTGAATATGGATTTTTGAGCTTATCCATTTTCATCAAAATTATGTTTGTTAAGAGTGCAGTGTATCAGAACTTGTGTTCTGAAAAGTTTACTAAGTATATATTAATTCATTTTTCTTTCTTTCTTTCTTTCTTTCTTTCTTTCTTTCTTTCTTTCTTTCTAAATATTCTAATACAGGAAGCTGGGTGTAGATGTAAAAATTAAAAGAAGCTACACAAAAACACTTGGTTAAGTGTGCAATTATGGTACACTGCACAAGCTTTTCATCTGGTGTCAAACTGAGACTGGTTCAACTAAACCTTTAGAATGTATTTTCCTGTGAAAAAAAGGTCAATAATTGATAGTAGGTGATAACTGTGGTTGGTCAAAGGCCCTGGTTTCTGTTTAATTGATTCATTCAGCTGCTCCCACTTTATTGTCTATCAAGAGGTCCTCAATCTGTGAGAGAGCAATAAAGACAGACCATCTAATAGGCAGTTTAGGGCCAGCTAGTAATTGGATTTTTTTAAGAGAATCTGTGCCTACTCATTTTAAACAAACAAACAAAAAAACAAAAACAAAACATGACTGTATGACTTGCTTAAAAGTTTCCATTCTTTCAGCTTTGAGGGGTTATTTTACTGAGTTTCATTGTTAGCTGTATCATGCTTTTTAATTTATGCAGTCTTAATGAGTACACTATTCTTCTCATTAAATACAGACTTTATTAAACTATGCCAAGTAAAAGTTTAAGATGTTCATTATTGAAAAACCTCCCAATCACAACAGTATAAGTAAGTCTTCACTTAATAGGCATTTTAATTAAAGTCTTGAAAAATGCTGAGATTTTACCATAAAGCAAAAGAAGTATTAATTGTCCTGTAAAGTACATGAATTTGTAATGGACATACAGTAAGAACCTGGTCAGCTTAGAACTCCAAATGAGTTTCTCAGAAACTGAAAGGGTGGAACAGAGCAAGTTTGTTGCTTAGCTTTGTCTGCTTGCTTTGCATTTTAATAATCAATAGTAAATGTATTTGTGATGTGTAATTTTTATAACTTTATTTTGCCTTTTTGATAATAGTTTAGTTACTCTATGTAGTATATGGAATATGGGGTTTTTATATGCAAGGATTTTGAAAATTTTAGAAGCATATACAGGTATTTTGTTTCTGATTTGCCTCAATGCCATTGTTTTTTCGTATGGGTGTTGCTATTTTAGAGCCTTTTTTATCTGTCATTTCTTTGGAAATGCTTCCCAGAATATACTGCAGTGCACTTGTTTAAGACGTCAATAAAGCAAAGGTTTAAAGGTCATTCTTGCTATAGTGCCAGGGTATCGAGTTTGACGATAAACCCATGTTACACTGTGAATATTAATTTTTGATGTCTTTGTTTCTGAATCTCTGTTCTTGTTTTTTTTGACCATTTTTCCAGTTTTGGTTGTCATTTTGGTTTTGACACCCTGTTGTGTCTGACTCCCAGTTTTGACACCCTGTTTTGTGTGACTCCCTGTTTTGACATCTTGCCTGTTCACCGACTAAGATTCTCCCAGTCATTTTTCAGATTTCCCTTTAATGTCTCTTGCATTTTTAGTATGGTATTTCTGTCTAGTTGGTGTAGTAACTATGTAATCTATTCTGTAGTGCTATTTGTTTTATTCACAAAATATTATATTTTATTTATTGATCTAATTTTATTTTTATGTAGGATAAAGGAAAAATGAAACAAATAACACTACAACATTAACAACCTGCCCCATTTCTGACTCTGCATGATCCAACCTTGGGTGATTAAACAAAAGCTGTAGGTAACAAGCAAGCAAACTCCCAAGCTCACACCTTCTCAGGACCATTGGCACTTGTACTACTAGATTCTGGAAAGGTTTTAATTCATATGCCATAGAGCTACTCAGCAGCTGTTTATACTGGCAACTGCATGAATGGACCTCATGTTTGTTATCCTTTGATTTATGGAGTTTTAGCCATTGCCTGTTGTCCATATTATACAGTTCTTACTAGTCTGTGAAAGACATGCAAGTAAAAATCTTATTGTACTATGTACATTATAATAAACTTAAATTTGAACATATGGGCAAACATTTAACACAATGTATTGGATTGTAAGAGAAACACATTCGGAACGCATTATGCATACTGCATACAGCCTGCATTTTATTAAGTGAATAAATCTTGGTTTCAAGTGCTTCAAAGTATTCTAACATGCTGGCTATCCTTATCTAACTATTATAATAATATTTAAATGAAGATTAGCGACATAAAGATATTTACAGTATCTCAGTATATTGGTGGTGTGAGAATACTATACATGAGATTTATTAAATTCTGTCCCCCACTGGAGTGCATTTTCTCTGAATTCATCAAAATGATGTATTTCCTGAATAGCAATAATGATTGCCTTTCCTGTGTTTACCCCATATTACTATAGATTCTTCTTTGAAAAGCAGCTAATAAGTGGGGATTTATCTCGCTGCAAAGTGATTCACCTGTTTTGGTGACTAATAGGATGTTTTATGTCCACATGGAGCTCTGTGTGGGCAGTCTGACTTTTTCATGTAGGCAGTTTTTCATTTAATATCAAAGGTTATTCGAGTAAAAGAACCCTAGAGCTTATTATCAGACTTTGTGTTTAAACCATCCCTTGAGCATTTTTGAGCAACTTTTTTGAAAAATTAAATCCAACAGATGAATCATACAACTTTTTTTTATTGTACCATTAATTTTCAAGCACCTTTATAAAAGTATCTGTGATACTTCAATATTTGTAATGACTGAAGAAAAATGTTAACATGATTATTTGAAAGTTGCTTTCAAGACTGGTAGATAGTGTTTTTAGAAAGCTGATAATGGATAATTTTTTAATGTGTGCAAAGTAGACAGAAGTGAACAACTGATCCTTGTTCCTTGTACTGTGTATAAAGAAATGATTTCTTCTGCTGTCAGCTGTTGTAGGTCTGATAGGAAGGCACATTAGTACTCCTACTGGAAAACAGGAATGTCAGTCTGTGTTTTCTGTACAGAACAGAGGTTGGTGTAACCCTTTTGTCATTTAATATAGACTTATTGGTAAGAAGGTGGAGATCTTCTGAAAAAATACCTTATTCATCCAAAGCATAATTTTGGCTTGAAGTCTATTGATGAGCTATGGGTCTGCAAAAATACAGATGTGGTTAGCTTCTCTCATGGCAAGAATATTTCTCTCTCTGTCTCTCTCTCTCATATATATATATATATATATATATATATATATATATATATATAAAATTCAACGTCTGTCTGTCTGACTGTCTGTCTGCTTTTCATGAGAGAACTACTTAATGGATTTATATCTGTTTTTTTTGGATAATTTGCTTGAACATTCCGGTTGATTTTGCAACTTCTCTCATTGCGCTAAGCATTATAGTTCGCTTGTGGCACCAATTTATTTCCGCAAATCCAAGAGAAAGGCGGGCCAAGGGCGGTGGAGGCAGGACCTCAGGAGTAGGGAGCCGGGCTGGGCCATCCTCACTCACACACCATCCTCCATTCGAGTCCTTCTACCTCTCGCCACGTGTTGGAGTGTACCTTGCCTCTGCTTAGCTAACAATACTTGTTTGTTAAGCAGACATTATCATCTAGAGATTGTTAATGAGTAATGTTTGACTTTTTTGAGAGATAGATCACAGCTACAGTGATCCCTCGCTATATCGTGCTTCGCCTTTCGCGGATTTTATATGTAAGCATATTTAAATATATATCGCGGATTTTTTGCTGGTTCACGGATTTCTGCGGACAATGGGTCTTTTAATTTCTGGTACATGCTTCCTCATTTGGTTTGCTCAGTTGATTTCATACAAGGGACGCTATTGGCAGATGGCTGAGAAGCTAGATTGCTTACTTTTCTCTCTCTCTTGCGCTGACTATCTGTGATCCTGACGTATGGGGATTGAGCAGGGGGGCTGTTCGCACACCTAGACGATACGGACGCTCGTCTAAAAATGCTGAAAGATAATCTTCACGTTGCTATCTTTTGTGCAGCTGCTTCCTGAAACGACATGCTGCACAGTGCTTCGCATACTTAAAAGCTCGAAGGGCACGTATTGATTTTTGACTGAAAAACAAACTCTGTCTCTCTCTATCTCTCTCTCTCTCTCTCTATCCCTGCTCCTGACGGAGGGGGTGTGAGCTGCCGCCTTCAACAGCTTTGTGCCGCGGTGCTTCGCATACTTAAAAGCCAAACAGCCCTATTGATTTGTTTGCTAGAGATTGTTTTCTCTATCTATGTGACATTCTGTGCTCCTGACACGCACTCCTTTGAAGAGGAAGATATGTTTGCATTCTTTTAATTGTGAGACAGAACTGTCATCTCTGTCTTGTCATGGAGCACAGTTTAAACTTTTGAAAAAGAGACAAATGTTTGTTTGCAGTGTTTGAATAACGTTCCTGTCTCTCTACAACCTCCTGTGTTTCTGTGCAAATCTGTGACCCAAGCATGACAATATAAAAATAACCATATAAACATATGGTTTCTACTTCGCGGATTTTCTTATTTCGCGGGTGGCTCTGGAACGCAACCCCCGCGATGGAGGAGGGATTACTGTAAATGTGTTTTAGTGAGTATGTGCACTTTGGCAGAGATATCACAGCCACATGCTCTTCTTCCCACATGGGGGACGCTCTCCTGTCAGACCTGAACACGATCAGATACAATGGCAACGTTTGACATTGAACCGTACCTACCTTCCGCATGGCCAGAGATATCTTGCCAACTTTTTACATTTTTGGCAAAGAGATCAAAGCTACATTCTTGCCCCTGATAGCAAAACCAAAAACATTGTATATCAAGAGGCCCTTGGATATGACAACTTTCAATTTAAATTCCGTCAATTTTTTTAAATTGATTTTTAAGGTTTGTCCTGTTTTTAGTAGTTGCACTGATGTGCACAGTTTGAGTTCTCACTATGAATTGATTTCTTAAGACAAAATGGCATCTTTATAGACCAGGTCCCGGAAGTGATGTCATATTGGATGCTGGGACCGGACGTGATGTTTCAATATGGCCCCGGAACCGGAAGTGACATCTTTTGGGGCATCTGAACCAGAAGTGACATTTTTGAAGAGAAATCAGCCAGGTTTTGTTGTGTTTGGTCTGCAGAGAAAACAGAGGAAGGTTTAGCGCACCCCCACCACCCCCTGGCCTGGCGTGGAATTACCTTCTTTCGGTCCACTCAGCATCCTCTTATTTGCACGTGTTGGACAATGTATATTCAGTATCAGAAATATATAAGTGAAATATCTGAGGAGATCTAAATGTGTCTGCACCTTTGCTCGACTTTTAGCTTTGTTATACCTAGTAGTGTTGTTTACTGTGTGAGTGGGACAGCAGGAACAAGAAGAACCACTATGCCCAGAAAGAGTGATAGAAATGTGCCTTACTTGTTCCAGGAAAGAAAACTGTGATCAGCATTCCACTTATTGTCCCTAAGAAAGTTTTCCTTCCTCCTCTTCATATCAAACTTGGACTATAAATAAACTTAAAAAATGGACCAACTAACTGTTTCATCAGGACACTTCCAACATGGAAAAGCATTACCAAAGCAAGTGGAGTGACAGTATGCTGGGTGACTATTGCTGGTTTCTGAAGAGAGATGCTGTTGAAATGAAGTACAGAAGAAAATCAACAATGGCATGACGTTTAGCGTTTTAGTAAGCATGTAAATATACAATACTGTATTTACATATTTAAGTTGCACATCATTCAGAAAACCTTGCCTAATAGAGAAATTCTAAAAACACTGGAATCTGCACACAAAATACTTTAAGACTCAGGTATTTTCATACTTGGGAGAAAACATTTTTTTTTTTTTTTAGCTGACCAGTGTTTTTAAGCCACAATAATCATACGGCAGACACATAATGGTAGTGACAATGGCAGTAAAAACAGAACCCTGGCTTCTATCAATGATCTAGCATTGTTCTGTGTTCACTTGTGTGAATATCTCTTCTTTAGTGTAATGCTTTGTTTTATAGATAGTGTTCTGACTCTAGTCATGTTTTGAATTTTCTTATTAATATTTTTCAATGCTCACTGTGGCTCATTTCTAAGGTGGGATCAAAGATTGGTGGCTGTTTTCACAGCTCTGCTGTGAGTTGGGTTCCCAGCTGAAATAAAACAGAACTCCATTTGTATGAGCAGTTATCTTCATTGTTATCTGTGGGCTTGGGGCTATCACGGCATCATAACAGGTTACACTTTACTCAAACTTTTTTTATAATTTAGTTTTGCAAATTTGTCTCTTGCTTTAGAAATGCCTTCAGGACATAAAATTGTCTTTTGCTCACAGTAAATGTGATTTTCCCATATAATTAATTGACTCTTTTGAGAGAGCTCTTTTGGAACTATCTATTACACCACTATGTGCTTATTGTTCACTTAGTTTACTCTTAAATTAGCTGTATATTCAATTTTAGTTTTATGACCCCAATACCTTCAGGGATGCTTTTGCTGTTTAACTAATGCACTTAATTCTGACCTTGCTACTTTTGCTGGCACTACTGGAAGATTTAATAGATCTAGCATTGCTTTTGATTTAGGTGTGTAAGCACTCGGTGTTGATGGCTGCCTTGAACGGGGGGGGGATGGGGGCACTGAAATAAATAATAGATGATGATTGTAAAGCCCTGGGAGACAAGGATCGTACATACAAGTTTCAGTCTGCATTGTTTTAACACAGATGGCTTTGCCAGCCAGATTAAACGTGCTGAAAAGTCAAAGAGGAGCCCGTCATTACTATTACAGATGATACCTTCCTCATATTTCAGTAAAGGAACAGCCTTGTGCTGCTTTTTATGCACTTATTTATTTAATTTTACAAACCAAGCCCAGGGAAGTAGCTGATTAATCTTCTTGCTGCTGAGTTAGCTGTGACAAAACACAGACACACTTAGGAACCTGTTACGGCAGCGGTGTGCTGTGCTGTTTTCTGATCACAACAAGCTGAAGAGCTGATTAAACTGCCTTTGTTTACTACTGCGCTTTTAGTGTGCAGTTGGACTGAACAGCACTGTGGTGTCAAACTACCTTTGGATTATTAAGGGTGCGATGCAGCATTGGGCCTATCTTCTGTATGTCTCGTATCACATGCACTCTTCAGTGAGGTATGTTCTTCACAACAGGTCAGGTTTCAGTTTGTTCTCATTCATTTGATTGATGTAATGTTCCATCTAAAATCTTTCTGTGCTTGCATGATTTATCTCTGCCTAATGTTAAATTTTTGTTGTCCGAAAGACAGAAAAGTATTTTATTTAAAAACTTGACATTAGCTGCTAATGTGCAGCTAAATGTTGGGGGATGGGAGGAAGCTGCTTAAACTCTCCAATACAGAGGCAATTTTAAGTAACCCATTAAGTAACCAGTATCAAGTATTAAAAGTGACTGCTGTGCAATAACCTATATATATATATATATATTTTCACATGAGCTTCAATCTGAATATCAATATGGAGTGGGTGGACAACTCTGACCTGAGGGCCAGAGCAGGCTCTACTTTTTGAGGAGGCACAGCTTCTTCAGTTTGTGTGACAAGCCACTAGGGATGTTCTTCCAGTCTGTAACTGGTAGTGGACTGAACTGCGCTGTGCTCTGCTGGGAGAGTAACCCCTGTTCATGCAGTGGCAAATGCCCTGATCAGGAGTGGCAGCTTCATTATAAGACTGGCCCCTGATTTGCTAAAAGGGAGAAAAGAGGACAACTAGTCCTGCTGAACAATGCCTTACTCTGAAGCACCTTTAGCCTACAGCTCTTTCCTCCATTGTGCACTAAAAGGCACCACTGGGGCTTGTTTATGGCTATAGCTATTAGACTGTATAATGACTTCTCGAATAACAACACATTTTAAAAAGTTTGCTTGTTTTGACATTGCTCAGAATGATGTAGTTTTGCTCAGAGACCTGTACTGTAAATAGATAGATAGATAGATAGATAGATACGATAGTCTCCTTTCTTACACCCCTCCATCTAACACTTTGAAGGTAGAGGCTTCAGATTTTACAAAAGGCAGGCACTAGTAACCACATGCTTTCTGCTTAGTTTTCGTATTGATCACTATTTTATGCTTGTAATGTGGCTTGTGATGGTGTGAAAAGCACTGTGAAAAATAACAATTTATTCAAACAGTTCATCCTCTAACCACATCTAATCCAACTGGAGGGTCACAGGGAGTATGTCTGGTTGGGATCAGAGCCAAAGGCAGGAACCAGCCCTTTAGGGAGTCCCAGTGCAATTCTCACATGCACCTGTACAAGAAAGAGTTTCCAATCAATCTAACAAGCATATTTTATATTTTATTTAATTCATAAGATTTTTGCGACAGGTGGTCAATAGTGATGAGTGAACTCCATGGTGTTTGCTTCGCCTCAAGTTTGGAGAAATCAAGTTTGGAGAAATCAAGTTTAGAGAATCTTCAGCGTGACTTCAGAAAACAGAACAAGCCAGTGGCTTCAAACTTGACACACCACTTTGAATATTCTGCATTTAAACGATCTACGTAGTTTTTCTGACTTTTGATTACGATATCGGCATTTCCGCTTTGTTTTGATAAATATATGATTGCGTGTCTCTGACTGTGTTCTTTCTTCTTTGATCTCACAGAGATGCGGTATTGTAACAGTTGGTACTGCTGTCGCACAGCTCAGGTCACCTTTTGGCCAAACTAATTGGTCCAGATGTTTCCCTAGCCCTTCGGGACACTTTAAAGATGATTGCACCATTATAATCCAGTCAAATCTAGTTCAGTTAGTCCTTCCTCATTGACTTCATGATTTCTTTGAACTTGAGGCAAAACAAACACTGTGGAGTTCATCCATCACTACTTTGCTATTACTACTATTCTATACATGGTTGCCTTCTTCTAATTTTCTGAGATGTTAAGTGAAAGATACCTTGGGATCAACGTTCCCTCTAAGGACTTGGGTGTTGTGAGCCAAATTTTTTTTTTGTGAGCCAAAATTTTATCAATTTCAAAACTTGTGAGCCACTTTCTCCTTACCGGCTTCGATTTGTTATTTTACCAACATCGGTTGATTGCGCTTTTTATCAACGCTTCTGTAGGCCTTCGTTTTAGTGGCGATGAAGTATGTCATTTACAAAGTATGTTATTTAGAATTACAAAGTAAAATTACTTGAAAATTCAAAAGTTAAGCATTATAAATATTAATACCAATTTATTAAATTACCAATAGATAGTCATAATCCCAAATCAGTAAGTTTCAAGTGAAACAGTGTGGTAACTTAAAATCAAACTTGAAGTCTTGTACATGTATCATGAATGTCTATTTCTGTACATGTCTTACAGTCTTTCTCTTCTTCCCTTTTCTTTTTTCCAAAACTTATAAACACTGTTGATATTTACATCATATCCAGCTGCTGTGTACAGTTTAATTCGCATAAGATTTTCCAGGTGATCACTGTCCAAGCGATTCCTGGTCTTAACTTTAATGGCGTTCATCAAGCTGAACCCCCTTTCACAATCAGCACTGGAAGCTTGAAAAGTTCCACAAACATCAAGCAAAAGATTTAGTCCTTTGAATTGCTCCTGCTCCTGCTGGGTGAATGCTAGTATGTCCTGAAATGTATTCATTAATCCAGCTTTCATTTTCTCTGAAACGATGCATTTGAAATCCGAAAATTCTTTACAAACATCCTTGGCAAAAATCTTCTCATCTTTCTTGAACAAGACAGAGTAACGCTTAGCCAGCTGTGCAAGATTTTCATGACCAAAAGCAAAATCATCCAGATTTCTTTGATTACAGAAATGGTCTTTATCAAATATGCACCAGTCTTTTAATTCATCAGCAGGAAATCTTCTGTCCAAATGATCACAAATTTGCTTAATTAATTTAAGAATGTTATCTGTTTTTACTGGAGATGGGGAAGAAGCAACTAAATCTTTTACAGTGTCACTGAAATGCACGTGTTCCCCCAGATACTGAGACCTCAGTTTCCTGATTTTAGCTTTGGCAAATTGATATGCCTCTATAGTGGTTAAAGCACTTCTCTGGAAAATTTTGCACAGTTCTGCCAGTTCACCAAGTACATCACATAGGATATGTAATGCCACACGATATTCAGGTTTGCTTAATTTATCAATACAATATTTGTGAACTGGATCATTGTCCTCTTCTACTTGTTCTTTGCAATATTCTAACAAAATGTCATAACTCCTATTCAAGGCAAGTACAGCAAAGTGTCTTGAGAGCCATCTAACTTCATTTATAGGTCTAAATGAAACAGCATCACAGTCTGCAGCACTGGCCATTTCCTGAAATTTATTTTTTTTTACACTTGATCTACTGAACAGTGTATATACTGTTCTTATGAGAGTTTCAATTTCCCTCATTAATGGTAACTGTTTCCAAGCATCATCAATTCCTAGGTCTTCTCGGTGAGCTACACAGTGCTGCTCTAGCAAGTGAGGAATTGATTGTCTTAATATAGCAGCAACACCATTATGCTTTCCAAGCATCACAGATGCACCATCAGATGTAAACATGACCATGCGATTTATGTCCAAGTTATTCTCATTATAAAATCTCCTTATTGCCTCAACTATTGCTGTACTGTTACAAGCAGTCAATTTGGTGATTCCAGCAAAAACAGTTTTATGAATTTTATCAGTAGTTTTTCTAAATTTGATGTACATAATCAGCATTTTTGAAACAGAAATATCTGTACTTTCATCCACCATAAGTGTGTGGAAATCAGATTCTCTAATTTCATTTAAAACTTCTGTTTTTACAACATTGTTAATGCATTCAATGAATTCAAAAGCATAATTTTTGCTTCTCCAACATTCAGGAATTTCTGTGTATTTTGCCACATGGTCATGAATTTCTTGCACAGACAGCATGGATGCATTCAACTTAACTGCAAGTAAAACATTGTCAATCAACACCTTTACCGCTTCGGGATTCGATCTGTCACGTTCATTCAATTCTTGTCTAACAATCCTATCTTCAGGCGTTTCTTTTAAAAAATTTTGTATGAATCCACGATTCTGATTTCGAAGTTTCGTGACAGCATCCAGATGAATTTTGTGACTTACGTGACGCTTCAAGTAATCAATTTTCCATTCACCCCATTTCTTTCCTGAACTCCATTCTCCGTCAACTCCTGCTTTAAGACAAAACGTACAAACAACGTCTTCCGTTTCACGATATTTAAAAATTTCTCCGAGTTTCACATTCTTATGTCCGGACCCATTTGGCAGGATGGTTTCAACCGAATAATCTGTTAACCATTCCTTCTTGAAGTTATTGCGGCTTCTCTTTGTCGCATTACATAGCAGTTCATCTTGAGCTTTGCGCTTCGACATTTTCATAAATAATGAAAAGAAATTGTAAAGTTCAAATTTTTATTTTTTACTGCGAATTTGCGAAAACAGTAATTTAACGAACGTTATGAATGCGAACTGGACCGGACCGGAACTTCCGACCTTTCAGTAGACAACATCATGGACTTTAATTGAAATATAGACCAGCTGAATGGTGGGAAAGTGCACCAATCACGCGGTCACCGGTCACATGCCATATTACACCAGCCAAGGCCCAACTTCGCCCAAGGCCAAAGTTTACTTCGTTATTATGCCGATTGAATCATGTAGCCCGAGACTCCCGAGTCACGCAGGCAACAGGATTCCCGCCAGGCCGCAGTCCGCCGGCACGTGATTTTACGAAAATTAACAAATCGGCCGCCACGTGCGCTAGGATTAAAAGTTGTGCGCCAAGGTTAAACAGTTGGTGCGCCAGCGCACGCTAGCGCAGCTTAGAGGGAACGTTGCTTGGGATCTTTGAAAGGAATGGACTTTAAAATATTTTTTATATACTACTGAGATGCTGTCTTCAAGACTGATCAGTATTTCTTCTAGAGTTCTAATCCTTTTAATTCTTCTTCATTTGGCTGCTCCTGTCATTATGGGTCACCACAGCGGACCATCTGTTTCCATATCTTCCTTTCCTCTGCATCTTGCATTGTCTCACCCACCACCTGCATGTCCACATCCATAAACCTTCTCTTAGGCCTTTCTCTTTTCCTCTTGCCTGGCAGCTCCATTGCTAGCATCCTTCTCTCAATATACCCAGCATCTCTCCTCTGCATGTGTCCAAGCCAACGCAATCTTGCCTCTTTGGCTTTGTCTCCAAACCATCCAACCTGAGTTGACCCTCTAATGTACTCATTCCTAATCCTGTCAATCCTCATCACACACCCTTTCTTAATCAGTAACCAGTTTTTGCTCTTAATTAACTTCTTTTTCCTTCATTTTGATGCTTCATTTTTCCTTAAATGGCACCCAAACAAAAACGAGTTGTGAAGTGAGCCAAGCTAACTTGGGACCTCAAACTCCAATTTCGCACCAACCAGTTTCTCAATTAGAAGCTGATTCTCGTTGGTAATTAAACCAGTTATTTAATTCCATGGCTTATTTGTGCTCTCATTCCGCCATAGCAGACATTTCCAAAACTGTTAATTTTATTTTTTCTAACTGTACCATCAAAATATTTTGTGGACCTAAGCAGATTTTCAAATATTGTGTGATGGCCACAAGATGCTGGCTCATTTTGTATCTCATTATTGTTTCGGTGCTAATTAAGAAAAAAAAAATAAGGGGTTTGAGTCTTAAATATTAAGTCAATTAGCAGCAAACACTGGTCCGTAATTAAGAAAATGTTTAGAATGAAAACCTGCAACCACAGTAGTGCTCCAGGACCAGTTGGAGATGCCTGATTAATAAAAGTATTTGAAAGCTCTAACAGATCACATTCAGTAAAAATTGTTAATAATGTCAAATATATTACACCAGGTCAGAGCCTACTGATGATCTTTTGTTCAAAGGAAAAAGTTGCACAGTTTTTATTAGATACAGAAGTTTATTCAGTAAGTTTTGTGGCTGGCTGTTGTATGCCACTGTTATGATTGCAAGTCATTGCATGGTACAAGATAAAGCAAAGCAGTTCTATCTATACTGCTCACATTTGTAGTGTTTTAGCAGTTTACCAAAAAACAGCAAAATCTGAATCTGGATTATGGCTCAAAATTGACTATTTTACTTAGCTGATGTATTAGGCAGAAATTACTTTCAGTTTGAGTAAATGACATAGGAGCACATTTGAACAACCAAACGCTTGGTACTGGCTCTTATTACCAGCTTGCACCAATGGATTGAAACGTGAAGAACACATGGCAGCCAGTCTTAGAGCTTTTTGGCTGAGCCTTGTATTTGTGATAGACTGGTGCTGCATTCAAGGTTGCTTCTTGATACGTGCCCGATGTTACCTGGGTATGCTCCGGCTCCTGCAGCCCTGAAGTGGCCTAAGTGCAGGAACTCAACGGATGGAAGAATACTGCATGGAGAAAATGTAGCTTTCTGCAGCTAACTTGAAGTCTGAGACGAGGTCACATAATTAGAGAATCCATTCCTGGATGCGTTTATCCATTCCCGGGAATTTGGGAATCCCGCATGTCATTCCCGGAAATCGCAGGCTCCAGGGAATGACACAGTGCATGGGCATGTCACATGTGAATGGTTTTAGAACGAGTGACACTTATTTTTAATAAAACTACTGCAATATGTTGACACCAATAAAAGACTAACCTTAACTACAAGCAGTTCATGCTGTCATATGAGTACATGTATCTAGGTAGTTGCGGTAATAAGAAAGCACAACGTAGAAAGCACAACATGTCCAGCATGCGGTCGTCCAGGCGAGAGCGCACCTTCGTGCAGAGTACGCCAGCCGCTGAGAAAGCACGCTCTGCCTCCACTGAAGTAGGCGGCACAGTCATTAGATACTGATACACTTGTTATAAGCAACGGCTGCGCTTGCCGTTGCTCTGAAACACCGCTATTTTAGCTTTTACTGTTGCATCCAGTTTTTTGTCATCATTCTGTGATGGCAAGTTTCTTGGCACAGATAATGCGGATGCAACGGACAGCAATTTCAAGTTGCTGTTCAAAGCTGTCAACAGCACAGACGTCAATGAACTCTGCCCCATCCCGGCATTCGTGAGCTGCAGAGTGCAGACACTTCCCAGTCCACTGTGCTCATTCTTAGTGGGAGCCTGGAGACTGACTGCTGTTGGCCTGTTGTTGACTGAATTAATAAGCAACACACTACACCGTGGGACAAAAAACCGTGCCATTTAATTATTTTCAACTATAACTCTGTTATTTCTTGATCGATTTTTACACTTTTACACGCTTTATATGCGAGCTTGGCCGTTCCCGTTCAGCCGGGAATTCCAGCTGTTTCATTCCCAGGAATGAGAAACGTCCGGGAATCCCGGGCTCCTGGTAATCGTGATCCCGAGAATGGATTCCCTACACGTAATATATATATATATATATATATATATATATATATATATATATATATATATATAATATGCATTAGAGAATATGATTAAAAAAAGGATAGTAAAAGTTGACTGTTGGGAAAACTTTATTTTAAGGCTGGCATTGTTTATAGGATCCTTTCTGAAATTTAATGTGAATACTACTGTTATTATTTTATAATAAAATTAATGATTTCATTCCAAAGAACTGATTCAGTTTCACCAAATTCTGACTCAGTGTGAATTTAAAGGCAGCTCCAATGGTTGATGATATATTGTAATTTTTCAATAACAATTGACACTTTTTATTTTAGGCATAATGTACATTTTTAAAATAAAGCTGTGTAAATAAGCCTACCTCCTCCATAAAACAGATTGTATTCTTTTTGTGTGTGCCTTGGTGCTCCGATGTGTTACTGGAGTCTTTTCAATGTACAACAGTGAGGAATAGTACATCTGCCAAGCAATGGAATCCTATTTCCAGCAGCCTGTCAAATAAGTTAAGCCGTTGTAGGTGTAACCTTGATAGGATTACATTTCCTGAGATTGAGTTCACGACACAAAGTTGCTTCATTTTAGAAAGATCACTGCAACTATTTTAGTTGCACTAAACAGACGTACTCTTACTGGTCAATACTACACAGAATTTCAAAAGTGAGTCTAGGTAATACAGAACATACACATATATTAAAACATCAAAGAAAGGAAAGTGTGGCTAGAGTAACTTATCCAAGAAATAAACAAAACTTTAATGTACTGCTGGAATGTCTCAAGAATTAAAATATAAAGCAAACTACAAAGGTAAACTAGGAAATAGGATTAAAAAAAACATAAATGGTCTATTATAATTATTTTGATGTTTGTTGTAAGGGACGGCCAGCATTGTTACTTGGCCAGAACGCCTCCTTAAAGGAAGAACAGGGGGAGATGGCTTTTGAAGGGTGCTATCTCCTCCAAACTGCTACTTGGCAGCCCCCCTGGGCTCCAGTGGTGCCCCAGATTCCCACAGGGCTGTGTGAGAATTACTATTTGTCGGCACACCCTGTTGGGTTCTGTGGATGCTGCCAGGGGGAGCTGTGGGACGTGCAAAGCCCTACTTTAGGCTTCCGCCATCCCTGGGAGTAATTCCAGACTTCCCTAACAAGCCACCTGGAATGCAACCGGGTGTGGTTTAAAAAGGAGCCGGCTGCCTCACAGAGAGAGCCAGAGTTGGGAGGAAGGGGGATGAAGCTTGTCTGTGGAGACAGACAAACAGACAGACCGAAAAGTGCTACATTGTACAGTATATTGAGCTTCTTTACTGTGCTGCTGAGGGGAACAATTGGGAAAGCATTTCTCCATCAAAATAAACGCATGTGTTGCTGCACTTGTGTCTGTCATGTTGTGTGTTTGGGGAACTGTGCGCCCCCTGGTGGTTCACAATGTATACTCTGATAAAGCAGGTCCTCCTGAGACATGTGACAGTTTCCCTTTCCAATGTTGTCTTCTTCTGCTGCTATTGACCTGTCTGAAATGCTGCCAGTCCAGTATTTGTCAATATACCATTGACACTCAAGGGTAATTTCTCTAAGTCCCAATGAAGCTGTATAATTTTTCTCTGATTCGTGTCTTAGAGCTGGGAACACTGAATCAGGTTACTTGTCAGGCCACATTGTTCTGCACTTCTGTTTATGAACTCTGGATGTATTTGATTTATTTGATCACTTTTTTGGTTTTGTGATTTCCTTTTATTTAATAGATCTCTACCCATTTGAATTTTTGAGGTTTGGTTTGTTTTGTGTTTTATGGAAAAGAAACAATATACTGTATGCAGAAAACAAAAATACGATAGCTTTATGTATTATCAACAAGGAGAAAAGAAAAAATATGCAGTAAACTGCAATTTAATAAATAATAAATACAATGTAATGAAAAATACAGTAGCAGAAGCTATCATTCAACAGATTCTGAAGTGCTGTAGCAATAGTTTATACCTGTGGAGAAAAAAAAATAGGTGGAAAATGGTTGTTTTAGAATGTGGTTTGTAGAGCTGTAATCCATATAAGTTCTCCAGTGTACCCAAGTGATTAAAAAGAAAAAAGTGGCTGCTTTGCTAACTTTCTCCACATGTATACAGGTTTCCTCCAAGTAGTTTGCAATTCAAAGACGTACATTACTTTTATTGACATTAGGGCAGTGCCAGCTGATGTTTAACCTGCTCACCACAGTCATAAACATTTGTTTATGCATGCATTTATTTATTTACGTATTTTTATATGACAAAATATGAACAATGCAATGTTATCAAGCAGTAGCGATTAAAATGTTAATTTAAAATATGAGCAGAGGTATAAAGAATATACATGTAACAAAGACTACAACACTAAACAACCCACTGGTATCAAAGACACTACTTGGCTACTTGGATGAACCAATTAGGACCAATGAAGTTGTGCCAGCACTTTGAAAACTTTCCAAAACTCCAAAAATCCGAATCATTGGATGATATTCTTCCGAATGATGATTGGGTATTTTCTGCCTTATTAAAAGTTTTGGCCTTGGGAAACATAACAAAAAGAAGTGACACTGAAGATGAATATTATTTCAAAGCTGTTCTACCAGGATTGGAAAAAAATGATAGGCCACAAGAGCTGTTAAAAGGGCCAAGAGATGAACACATAGCTTTAAACTAGCAGAGGTCAAAACCAGGAGGACAAATGATCACTTGTCCATGTCCAATTGGTAATCCAAAAACCAAGTCAGAAAAACCTAACCAAAAGATGTTCTTTAAATAGTCTACTACACTGCAATGTTTTTGTGATTCTATCCACAAACTTGAACTCCAGCAGACCTGTACTGCTGACCTAAATTGTGTTGTGTTGTTGTGATGATGCCATGCATTGTGTGTGTAAGAACTACCGTATATACCCACGTATAAGTCGGGTCTTGAAACCTGAAAAATTGATCATAAAATCAGACTCAGACTTATACGCCCGTTTAAAATGTGACACTTAATTTTTTTTTTTTACATCTTCTTGCCTCCTCCAATCTTACATCAGTTTCTCAGATGCAATGAATTTTGTGGCAGCAGCACAGTTGCCAATTTCTTTCACTACTTCAACAACGTTTAATTTAAAACCAGCTTCATATTTTCTTCTGATCGAACGCTCCATCGTAGATAAGGGATGCTCTTACGATAAAGGTGTATGAGGGTGTGAGATACAAAAAACACAAAACAGTGCAAATGTCGCTTCTGAATATTTCGGGTATTACCGTGTGATCACGTAGGCACAATACATAGAAAAAAAGCAGTGTGCTCCATGGTTACTCTCTCAGGTGGGTGTTAGCATATCATAATCTCTTGGACCAATAGCGTGAGTTTTCCTCATTCAACTTATATGATCGACATTATAAAATACCAGAAATTATAAGGTAAAATCAAGCCCTGACATATCCGTGGGAGAACTTATCTGAGAGTATATGCAGTATGTGATGGCAATAGAAGCACAGTGATAGCAGTGATGCAATGGTGACGATTAGGGAAAATCCAAAATGTGCACTAAATCGAGCACCAAAGTGAAATTACTGTCAATTCACTTAATATTAAAGTACAAAATCATAAAAGGAACGAATTCTACATGACCTTAAACCTGTACAATCATTGCAGAAGCTGTGTTAAATTTTTATAGTTTGAACCCTGGCCGGTTTCTAACCAGTTGATAAAGTAGACTCAGCACTGCTTTGACAAGGTAGTCATTAAATTCTCAAATATGAGAAATTAATAGGCACACATATAGGCTACCCTTATATCATTTACACTGTTTTAATGCAAATGTGCACTTTTTGTTTCAATTTAAAATTGTACTGCTTTAACATGTTGACTTCCGCAGTGAACAGGTAAAGTTTGATCCTGACACCAATGAAAAATCAGGGTGTTATTTTATTATACTAATTACATTTTTAAGAGACAAAAATCTCAAAATATTCACAAAAAAAAAATTGAGTTACCTTGTAGTTGACCCATTGAATAGAAAATTGTTTGCATATGCCAGGTGTGCAATAGCTTGTCCATGTCTAACAAGTTAGATGTACACAATTCATTGCAATCAAATGTGTCAGTTTCCATATGAACCTTGTAGTGGTGAGAAGCTAATTGTTGAGAGATATTTAGATGGTTGTGGTTCTACATGGTATCCAAAATATGGCTAATAAGAAAAAAACTAAATGGAACTGAAGTGTGCTGAAAAGACCACACTCTTTTTTTTCATTCTTATTTCAGAAACCCATTATCCTCAATTTACAGCTACTAATCACAAATATTTTTTTATTTGCTGCTCTAATCCCGAAAACAGTTTATAAGATAATTCGCAGGTGATGTCTGCCTTTAGTTCACCTGCTATGGGTTAACTTGTATATAGCAGTTAACATGTTAAAAATTGCATGTTGCATACTGTTTGTTTAAATTAAAAACAAAAAAAATGACCACAACAGTACCTTAAACAGAGAACACTGTTGGTTATGGAAGAAACCCCCTGAGGAAGACAGGAATAGTTCAATCATTTAGATTTTTATTGAGTCGCAGATGAGTACATGGGTTCTACTTTGCAAGGCAGAAGAGCAAAGTTCCATTTTTCGAAAGGCTTTTTATAATTTCTCCTTCCTCCCCCTTCCCCTTATTTATCAAAAGAACATAATATCGTTTACTTAAGCATTTTATTTTATTATGCTAATGGACCATCTGTTCTTATTTTTATTTTTTTACTTGTCAGATAGACCCTAATGAAGGAAAGGTCATCTTTCCTGTGTCAAATAGGCGCGTTCCTAAATAAACCAGAAATTGTCCTAGGTCAGCTTATTGCATCGTCTTATGACAGGTGCCTATTTGAATAACCTGCCATTATAGCAAACCTGCTTTGTCAGCTATTAACCCTAAGTAGCTTGCAAGCAGTTAATTTTTCTTTCTCATGGTATAACTGTTTCTTTTGTTGTTACTTATTCAAATACTGGCACTCCCCTAGTTAACACTTCTAAATGATCCCAATGTGAGTGATTATGCCCTTTGGCTCATTGTACTGGTTTGGTTCTTGCCTTGCGCCTTATTTCCAGAATGGTTCATCCATCACCACTTGCATTCTCACCATTTTTAGCCTAAAATTTGGTCTTTACCTTACACCTTCATCACAATATGCCTTTCACTCAGTTATCTCATGTTGCCTTGATTTACTATATAACTAGTTGTGTTTAACCACATTTAATAAGCTACCTACTATATATGGTAGAACTTCCAAAACTTCCATAAAACAGAAAACCATCTCTGATATTAAAGCTTACATTTTCAACATCAGCATCTGCCATCACTTTCACTTTGGTCAGCCAAAGGTCATGTTCACCACCTGTATGTAAACAGCCCAGCACATTACTCCATGTTTTACGGTCTTATTTTGGTTGCCTGTGCACTGCAGTCTGCCAGCCAGCACCTTCACTATGCAGAACAAATGGCTGTTCATCCACTCACACTTCCACACTTTTGTCTTGACAGGCCACTCTCCTTTGGCTTTGCAATCCAGGTTTCCATTTTATAACTACAGTTACACACTATTATTATTTATTAGTACATCCATGTAAATATTTCAAAAATAATGCACAACCAGAAATAAATGTGTATGAAGTGCTAAATGCTTTAGTGTAGTAGAATCTGTGCTATTTGCTTGTTAGGTTAATTGATAAGTGTTAATTTGTATTAATTGTTTATTGTTAATTGGTACACTGTTAATTTGTGCTATTTGCTTGTTATGTTACTTGACGACTGATAATTGGCTCCACATGAGTGACTGTGTGTGTGTGCGTGTGTGTCACAGTATGTCCTGGCGCCCAGACCAGGCTTGGTTCTTGTCTTCAGGGCCTGCAAAAACCTCAAATGTTGTGTTAAGTGGATTCAATAATTCATAGATGGCTAAATGAATACTAAAATAAAGAAGTGGATCAATGGTAAATTAAGAAAATGTAGAATTAGGTTGTAGCAAAAATTGTTTGATCATAATACCACCATAGCTTTTATCTTGTGTTAAATTAGTAAAGAGGTGTGCAATCTTTGGAGCAAACAAAAAATGCACCTGTTGGTTGGTGTTGCTAAGAATACTACAAATCCAGTCTTAAATCTCAGTTCTTAATTCTGTAGAGAAAAAGGAATGACACATTTCCAAACAGGATAAAAAAAACAAGTTTAACAAAATGAAATCTTTGTAGGATCCAAACTTTACTGAAGTGAGAAAACTAAATAAGGTGTTAGAGAAAACAAATAACAATGACGTGTTTATGCTCAGGAGATACAACTGGTGGTATTACATAGTGTGACTATGCTGAGAAAATGGCTTTCTGATTTTGACATTGTAGAAGATGAGCACAGTGAAGATAATTAAATAAACAGCAGAGCTGTGTGAAAACAAATGTTAAGAGCAAATGGCTTACCATTGTGAAAATTGAATATATTAACTACTTAAAGCATTCATTTTATTGCCTCTTTATGAGAGCTCTTTTTTCAGAAGTAGTAATGATTTAAATTAAAAGGATAGTGCTCATTGTCTTTTGTAAAGCATTGCATTGAAAGCTACACATAACAACATATGCTATTTTTTTTAAAGTACCGTTATACCCAATAGAAACTGAAAACTGCTCATAGTCAGTTTTGTGAGATAGTCATCAGCAACTCCAGAACTGTATGGAGTAATCTCATTCGAAGAGTGCAGTACTGTGGGATTAAGTGACTATCACAACATAAATCAGACAAAGTGACATGACAGTCTGGGTTGTGGTTCAGAAATTTTTTTTTAATGCAGTACACATACCTTAAAACTGTGAGTTATGGACTTGCTGATAAGATCCAAAAGATAAATTTGAAGTATAACTTGAAACAACACTACGTGCATTATTCAGGATGCTGAGAAATGCAAAGTTAAACCACAATTTATAAACTGTGGGTGTTTATTTAACCATAAGAGACGCTCACAGATGAGGGAAAATGATGCGAATACAAAATAGTCAACACCTCTGCCATGGTTAGGCTTTATTATACACAGGACATTTAACTTATAAGTTGATCAGATCTTCCCCACCCAATTAACCTCCTAAGTGTTCCCATTTTCGTGCCTTTTCCATGTTATTGTCCTTTAAGAGAACTCTTGCTTGTGCATCCTGCCCTGTCTTCTGTGAATATTGCCCATTATTGAATTGTGTAGGGATTTCGATGAGGCTCCACCCTAGCCCTTTGTTTTCCTTTGCCTGCAGTCACATCTTGGTAAAGTGGTGTTTCTCTTATATTGATCCCCATAATGCCATTTCAAAAGCTGTCATTCAAACTTCTATAGCTCTTTAAGCACCTTGATTCTGTATTGCAGTTACATTTTGGTGTAGCTTTTTGCTATTTTTGACAATTCAGTGTATGAACTTTGTCTGACTTTGGGATCTGTCTTTTTTTATATGTTTTTCAAGCACAATTTATTTGATTATTTTGCACAATCTGTTTATGACCTTCCTGCCTTGTGCCCTGTGTTGGCTGGGATTGGCTCCAGCAGACCCCCGTGACCCTGTGTTCGGATTCAGCGGGTTGGAAAATGGATGGATGGATGGATGTTTATGACATTCTGAGAGAAGAATACTAACAACATGGGATCTACCCTAACAACAGGAAGAAAAAAATAGAGGCGATCGTAATTAACAAAGATGATAGCGAAAATGGTACAAAATAATTCATAACAACAAAAGTAAATGTTAAAACAAAAAAATAATGAAAAACTCAGAATTTAGAGCTTACGAAACCACCAAAATAAGTGTTCTACCTTCTATATTGAAGCAGAGAAACACTTCATTTCTCTTTGTTTTTGGGTTGCTTTATTGTGTTTCCTTCCCTGTGTTTTAGCTTTGTTGGAAATTTCACCATTTTAATTCACAGCTTTTTTGGTTACAGTCCTTCATTCTGATTCTTTCCTCTTGCTCACTTTAGTGTTAACTGACTTGTTTTTAATAATTATTGGATTACCTTTTGTTTTATTTCTTTCCATTTAGGATTTAAATTTGGTATTTTTAATTATTTTACTATTTTTTTATTTTGCCTGTTTTGGAAATTTGTACTAACTGTATTTTGATGTTTGGATTATTTTTCTTAATTATTTGGACTCTTGATTTTCTAAGAATGCAATTTAATAGCTTTAAATATTTAAGGTTTTACTTATTTGGGCCTGGGGATGTGGAGGTTCCCTTCTCACTTTAAGAGATTTTGTAGGCTTTGAGTGTATAGGTCTGAGCTCTTTTTTGAATAATCCATGCATTTTTTGGTAAAAGACAAGACAAAAAATATCCTCACAAATAGATTAAATAAGATTTTATTTTATTTTTTTAAATTATGTTCAATAAATAAATTATGTGTGTCTACTTAGCTTTTTATCACTTGCTAACTTTCAGCTTTGCTACCTAACGTGGAGTCCTGGGAGAGCTGTATCCAGAAAATGAACACCATGTAAAAGTTTTCTTTTACTAAAAATAGTGTACAGTATTGGAAAGAGTCTCTGTGTTCAAACAGGGGTTTAGCGGTATTGTGTTGACCTGCCGTTTTCTCTGTCTCTGTTCTTTCTTTATCAATTAAGAATTAATTTTCCCCATTGTTTATTATAAATGTTGATTAATCAACTCTGTGTTTATCTGCAGTGTGAAGTCTATATTATCCGAGCAATGAATAAATTCTGAAAAGAAAACTCTCAACAAAATTTCAGCATTAGTTAGGGACAAAGAATCTTAGTTAATAAAAGGACTTTTTCTTGTTTTTTGTTTGACTTTTCTTTTGGGTGTTGAGCATTAAAATTGTTCTTTGCACTCTTATAGTTTATTGTCCTTAGCCTGGTTATTTTATTGCTTTTTCCGTTTCACAATCTTATATGTAGCTTCTTAGAAGCTTAATTCTCCCATCCTGATCCTTGTTTGGTATTTGTAACTGGGTCAGAAATGCAACTACTTTTTAAAACACCTGCATTTAAATGTTAAGGGAGCTTTCCACAGAAGTCCAGCCAGAGCATATTTAATAACTAAGAGGGAGACATTTTAAGCACATTAGTAAAGTCAGCCATAGCCAGAGCCAAAGAATAGCTTGTTCGTCAAGATTTAAGAGAGTTCACAAAGTTCAAAGTCACTAACCACATGAAAGTCATAACCAGTGCATTCTGAACACAAGAGCCATTGCTTTATTTAACAATTTTCTGTTCTACCATGGTTCAACCAGACGAGTGATAAAATGCATGTTACATGCATTAAATAAATAAATAGATAAATAAAAAACAGATCTAACACTAATGACCTTCTCATTCTTGCATAAAGGTATATATTTTTTTAGTATTACTTAGCATATAGTGCTTCGTTCTGAGCTTATTAAGACCTTGTTAAGTCTTACTTTAAAATTACAAGGATTTAGAGAATAGAAATAAATGTGCAGCAAAGAACGTTTTTTTAAAAGTAATAATATCTCAATATTCAGTAATGATCTTGAAATGGTACACAGCATGTAGAATGCACCAGATTCATAAAATGCAACTCAAATGAGGGTTGAGAGGTAAAGACATCCTCCTCCTGCCTGGCAGATCCTCACGGAATGTCTCCAGCTGAAGCATGGATCTTGCCACAAATGGCTCATTTTCTCACGTATTTTCCCATAACAAAATCTGAATATTTGTTCCTCATAAAATGAGCATTAAGGATAAAGGGTACAGATTTTTGATTCAATCATCTGAGTTATTTTGTTAATTCTCAATAATTATTTTGGAAAAAAATAAAGAAAGACAGACAGAAATTCAATTCTATATATAGACAATAGATAGATAAGGTTCAGACACCATTTAAGGTGAATGGACATCTTTTATAAAATGTTTTCCATGATGTCATGGGTCACATAGCACTTACATCACATATTTATGTCTTTTTTACTTTGTAATATGGAAACCAAAATTGCACACAGTACTCTACATGGGGCCTCAATAATGCATTAAGAATAACTTCTGTTATGCTGTGCAAGATAAAGTTATCCTTATAAATATGCACAGTGATGAGTCCACCGTGATTGCTAAGTTCTCCTTATAAAATTTACTTATACAGTATACTGTACACACATAAATAAAGACATGACATTCTGAAACTTGCCTAATCCATTTCGATGGTCGCAGAGAGCTGGAGACTAGGTAATAATTCACCATATTTGACGTACAATGTGATTTACATATGTTGCAGTACAACTGCAAATGAGACTATAAAAATTTCAATTTTTTATGGTTAGTCTGCCCCAGAGCCAAGCCTAAATATCACACTCAGCCCATGGTTCTGTGGTGAATGAAGCAGGTTTTTCAGGCCTTAATTATTGGCTTTCAAAACATGGCAATTGCTTTTGAAAACATTGCATTGTTTTTTCATTATTTTCAGAGCCCAGCATTATGAGTTTTCGAATGCAGATGCTTTTAGTTAAAGCTAGGAGTTGTCAGGTTAATCTTTATCAGCGTTAACTGTTTCCTTTACCTACATTAAATGATGGAGGTGGCAAAGCAACATCAGAATTTGAATTTATAGTAGATGTTAGTTGGAATAATTGGTACTCTAAAAATTATATATCTTTTGATTATTACTGTAGATAATTAAAAAAGGTAAAAGCTATTAGTTTTAAATGATATTCAGTAATGATAAATGAGCTTGGTAAATCCTTGGAGGAAGCTCTCAATTTACTAGACAGTCTACTTTCCCATCCTGGTATTTAGTCGTGAGATGTGAGTAGTGATCAAAAGAATGAGAATGTAAGTGCCTGATATGAGTAATGTCCATAACAGTCCAGAAGGGCTTAATTTAATTCTGTTATTGCTTCAGAGTGTGAAGAACCATTTGGAGTGGTTTGTGAATTCAGGGGGATTGGTGTCCGGGTGCGTCAAAAGAGATTCAGCAGCTTAGGACCCACGGGATTATGCCCTCAGCTTGCCTTAGCCTTCCTAGGAAATGCACATTCTAGCTGTACCTGCAGCCAGTTTGACCCATTCGTGGACAAGCAGATAAGATGAGAATAATTATCTGGTGTAAACATCAGCATTTGGACTTCTTTTCTCTGGATGACTGGTAAGGCACCAATAATTTTGACTGGGGTGTTCTTGATTTTTATATGCTTTAATGAAGATGATCCTCTGGCACAGCAGTAGTTCATAAACACTGTGCACATGAGTATATGAAATAGTGCACTCCACTTTTTGCATTGTATTACTCAAACTTTTCCTTTAGAATCATTATTCATTTTAAGGTTGAATGTTTGTGCCCAAGTCACACTGTCAAGTTTGATTAAAGTAAAATCAGTTGTTGGAAGTTCAGAAGGCAAAGCAAACAAAACCAAACCCAGATAGTTTATAAATTATTTAGGACCTTTCATAGTGAGCATAACAATGAAGTTAAGAACAATAATACAAAATATACAGTATAACACCAAGTAACTAGAAACTAAAAACATCCACAAGATAACTTGAGAGCTTCAAGCAGCTTTAAAAACTGGCCACCCAAATTAAGAAAACATAAATAACTGAAATGTGTGAAATATATGAGGTTTGTGAAAGTAGTCATTATTAACAATAAAGCTATAAAAGCTTGTGATGAGGGCAGCTGCTGTTTCCTGTCATAAAATATCTCATTAAATTCAAAAATTGATTTTGTCCATTTTTTGAAGCCATTATTATATTATTTTGAATTATTTTTGCAACACCATTTTATTTAGCACCCTTTTTACAAACCCTTTTTAGCACTGCTTTTTCATTGCTTGTTTATACATGTTGAGAACCTCTAATCAGAAATGTTTGGTACCAAAAGTATTTTGAATACTTTTGGATTTTTGAATATTTACAGTACATAATGCAATATTATGGGGACACACATGAACTCTTGCAAATAGTAATTCATATCACTAAGCCATTGCTATAATGTGCATTGATGTGCAAAACATTTTAAACCTCAAAAAGTGATGAATATGATGTACTGACACTTTTGTAGTTCCCTTATAAGAAGGCCAATGCTGTGTATTTGCACTAAAGATCTTTTGTGGTTTTTCATCAGTTTATTTAGGCTGCCTGTTGTCAATTCTCAGGGAACTGGCCAACAGGTGAAGAGTATCTCTACCAACCTTCATTGTGTCTGCAGTGCTGAAAGCCATTAACCAAATGACCGAGACACTACACTCAATTTTCTTATGGTGTGGGTGTACATACATGAAACGTAACATGTTTTTGCCAGCATAAAAAGGCAATTTGTAACAGTGTCTGGTTTTTCTATTGTAATCACCTAGCGAGAACTGAACTGCTTTTGTTAACCTGTGTGACTTATGTGTGACATTCCATTAACACATAAGTCATCTGCGGTGTCAATATGAATTTTGAGAATGGTTCACATATGCTCATTTACAAGATGATTGTGATTTATAAATGGTAAATTGCAAGGAAATGTGTATATGAAGGGAAAAAAGTGCTATATAAATGTAAAAAAATATTATTTTTATTATATGCCAAGTTTTATAAATAAGTATAAAATAAATATTTTTGTTGCCATTTGCACTTTCCTTTTTTTGATGTACACACAATCTTTTGTTTTACAAATGAGATTCCTGGTGCAAAATTTTCAGCTTGCGAGGTACTTTTATTTATTTATTTTTTTTGCTGCATAGCATCTGTCTGGCTCTGTATAACAAGGAATGGACAGATGATTGAGTGAAGGAGCTTTATGGTGCCCACTGCTTCACATAGGACCCCAACCCTGGTCATCAATCATGTGTCCAAGCCTTGTGGCAGGACAACAGTCCCCAACCTGGTTGATAATTGTGTGTTGTAGCTTCATGGCACTCAACTTACCTAAGCAGTAAAAATTTGGATTTTGGAATTTAGGATTAGGGACACTCAGCCTGTACTTACTATGGCTGGTTGCTAGTCACATAATAACATTATTTTTTGGATAATTTTTAAAATGGTGACACGCAACAAACATTCAAGTTTTGATTTTACAGTAAAAAAAAACAATCAGACAGGAGACTGTGCCAAAAAAATCACAGAAAAATTCTTGTTAATGATGGTAAGGAAATTATGCGTTTGTTTTTTGGACCTCAACATTTGTCTTGTTTGTACTTTTAATTATTAGGATTTTCTTTGGCTTTGGTTATCAGATTCTTGGTGGAATATATTGAAAATCCTTTCCTAGAATCCTTCTTAATCCCCCAGTCTGTCTCTGCTATATTCCAAGTCCTTTAGGACACATTTTTTCATTTGGCCAGAATAGTTGAATAGCATCATTTGCTAATACAACATAATGGATGCAATTCCTTGGACTCTTAACAAATTTTAAGTCACAGGAAGAATACAGCTTGATCTACTATTTCCCATTTTGAATGAAATGTCATACAAAGTCTTTTTATTTTGTAATAAGATCAACAAACAAACAGTGAAGGCATAGGTTTTCTCCACCTTAAATGGCATTTAATGTAAAATTTAAAAAAAACGCAAAAAAGAAACAAACATCAGCATCTGGGACTTTCATGTTCTGCGATCATGTCCTTAATATGAAAACACAGTTCTGAACGGCAGCTCTGTTTCATTCAGACATGGGTTCAGACAACTTCTGGTCTTATGGAAAGTAACGTGATAGGTCTTCCTGTCTATAGATGAAAAAGGAGGAGGGATTAAGAACCATACGGTAATTTTTACCTTTGTAGAGTCTTGAAAATTCCTCTAAGCGTAAGTGTCTGACAATACATAATTTTTAGGTGATCATGCATACAAATACTAGAACACAGGAACACAAGGAATCTGACAGACAAGAGGAGACCATTCAGTCCATCAGGCTTGTTTATCCAAAAACTAAGCTGTCCCATTGTCTCATTCAGATTCATCTTAAAGGTGGTCACTGGTTCCTTTCTGCTTGTATACTTTTTATCATTAATTTTAGTTGTTTATTCTGCTATCTTTAAAATCAACTCCATCAAGGTGGCCTTCAAAGATTTTAATGAATTTAAAGTGGTTGTTAGGTTCTCATAATTCAAGAATCCATTCAGTTTACTTACACAAATTTTTGGACGATATGACGCTTTCAGTGTGTAATTGTTTCTAGTCTGCACTAGCAAGACTGACTCATTGGCAACTGTTAAAGTGAAATAGTTGGGTGTTAGTACTTGTTTGGCTTGGTTTGGTTTGGTTTAGGTTTATTTGTCATATATAGGTTAACACAGGGTCAACATACAATGAAATGTGTATGATGAGAAAAACAAGTCACTCAGCCTAGATCTAATAAAGCTAAAAAAAAATGTTAAAAAAAATTACAAGTTAAATATAGACTAGCCATATAAAATAAACTGTGTACGTTTTAAAAGAAGTTATAGAGCAATATGAGTTGAATGAGCAGCAAGTACAAATGAGTTATTGCACAGATAATGTTTTATAAGTACAGATGCATATTCCATAAAGTGCAGATGCATGTTCCAGTCAGTATTCTGAGTGTGTGCAGGTACAGTTTGTGTGTGAGTAGTGCAATGTAGATGTAATGCAATGTAGGTGTAATGTATGTGTATGTAAGTGTTCAGGTGTTGCTGTTGAGGAGTTGAATGGCCTGGTGGTAAAAACTGTTCTTAAGTCTTGTAGTCCGAGCAGCCAGACTCCTGTATCGTCTGCCAGACGGTAACAAGGAGAACAGCTGGTGTGATGGATGGCTGTGGTCCTTTATGATGCTGCTTGTCTTACGCAAGCACCGATGGAGGTAAATGTCTTCAATGGCAGGGAGACTCTTGCCCGTGATGTGCTCTGCTGCCTTCACCACTCTCTGTAGTGATTTCTGGCTGCTGGCAGAGCAGCTCCCATACCAGACGGTAATGCAGCCCATCAGCAGACTCTCGACCACACTCCTGTAAAAGTTTGAGGTGATGCTGGCATTCATGCCAAACTTCCTCAGCCTCCTCAGGAAGTAGAGCCACTGGCGAGTTACTAGATGGGTGAAGTTTTGGCTGATGTAATTTAGTCCTGGCCTCTAAATTGCCTTTTTTGCAGAAGTCAGTCCCTATACTAGTGCTTTACCTGTTGCTGGGGCCTCTTTTTTGATATTGTACCTATGAAGTTTCAACTTTTTTGACCTGTGATTTTCCTTATCAGATATCAAGTACACAGCACTTTAGTCAAGGGTTGATTTGTAAGTGAGCTACATATAGAATGGACAATTCAGGCAATGAAAAAAACAGGGAAACATCAAAAGTGACTTTGGTCTCCAGATCGACTCCTACATTTGCCTAGTGGCAGTTGGTGTTCCAAAACAGAGGTGTTCTTTCTGCATGTCTCCAGCTCTTTTAGCAGGTAGGTGCGCAGTCCTCATTTTGGTATTAATGAAGACAGTGACAAGGATGTCGTTGGTTTCTGAAGTAGGCATTGTGCACCTTTTTCAAGTGCATTTCTGGCAAGTCGGGCGGCACGGTGGCGCACTGGGTAGCGCTGCTGCCTCGCAGTTGGGAGACCTGGGGACCTGGGTTCGCTTCCCGGGTCCTCCCTGTGTGGAGTTTGCATGTTCTCCCCGTGTCTGCGTGGGTTTCCTCCGGGCGCTCCGGTTTCCTCCCACAGTCCAAAGGCATGCAGGTTAGGTGGATTGGTGATTCTGCATTGGCCCTAGTGTGTGGATGTGTTTGTGTGTCAGGAAGAGGGCAAACAAACTAGCTGCAGCATGTTCACATTATCATCATCTCCCTGTTCCACATTATATCTGGTCCTTATAAGGTCCATACATTGCTCACATGTATGGCAGGAAGTGATTTTTACTTTAGGACACTGCCTTCCATCTGATAGTTACTAAATAGACAACAAGATAACAGTTTATTCCTGTTATGGGGGAAATTTTACTTTTTACAGACATTCAAGAAGTATTATATAGTAGTAGACAAACAACAGCAAATCCCCCGATAACCACTTACAAAAAAAAGAACAAATGTCTGAAAGGAAAAATGACCCAGTAGCATTTCTTGACAGACTTCTGATGAATTATTAGTTGGCTGAAAATACTCAGTGTTAGTGTATCAGAGAGAATATGTAAAGAATGTCACTACAGACAATAAAGGAGTGCAGTCTCCTGAGAAAAAAAAGTCTACTCTGCCCTTTCTTATATACCTCCTCTGTGTTATGAAACCAGTCCCGCCTGTTATGGACATGGAACCCCACGCCCCACCCTGCATCTTGCATGCTTTGCTAAAAATGTTAGAGAGTTAGGATGTGAAGGAATCAAGTTAGCCACACTAAAGCTTAAGGATTTTGGTTTGCCTAGTAATGCAAATGGTAACCTGAAAACAACATCCAAATATGTGTTTTTGAGATCAGATGATAAAGTTTGCAAGATGTGTTTCTAAAATATGAGATTAAATCTCAGGGTGAATTAGTAAACTGTGAAAAGGATGCTTCCTTTGTCTGTGATATTTGTTTTGTTATCCTAAAATGATAATGATAATGCAGTTTTGATTTTTAGAAAACATACACTTTTTGTTAGAAGTTTGAAATTATTAATAAGAAAACAGCCAATGTCCTCAATAAAGGAAAAAAAATCTTATTTTCTTTTCTGGCATATCAGCTTTGGCATAATGGTTAGTAGATAGATAGATAGATAGATAGATAGATAGATAGATAGATAGATAGATAGATAGATAGATAGATAGATAGATAGATAGATAGATAGATAGATAGATAGATAGATAGATAGATAGATAGATAGATAGATAGATAGATACTTTATTAATCCCAAGGGGAAATTCACATCAAATTCACATTCATTTCAGTACTGAAGTGTCACATCCCCAAACCAAAGCACCACTATACTGTCCTTAATAAATCAGCAATGGTTAAACACTGATCAAATGACTCACGTAGCAGTGTTATTCTCTAATTGCCTTACAGATGAGACAGGCTTCAGCAAGAATTTAAATTCTTAGAACAAAGTACTGTACTCAGTAATGTGCAAAAGCATTTTTATGGAATGGAAATCTCAAAGCCAAATGAGTGTTGACACAGAATAATAGATCTAGATAGCCAGAGGGTGTAAAATCAGAGAAACTCCATTTATGTGTGCTTTTATATCAGGTTAGAGCTATATAGACTTTTTTTAGTAGGGTTGTGATGGTTATTGTGAAATGAACAGGTAGAATTTTTTCAGCTTCAGTTAAAAAGAAATTTGATTATATTTCATCAATACTTATTTCCCTGCCTTGGTCAAAAATTAAGTATAGAGTATTGCTTCTGATTTATGAAGTTGTTTAAAGGTGATTTTGAACTTCTGATAGCCCCTTAATCACTGGGGAAGTGTGAAGTGGATATCGAAGCTCTCGGTTTAGAACTAGTAGATGTAGCCCACCTGTGCTCACTTTTATTTAAAAGTTGAGTTTTATACAGTAGTTGTTAAACTACAGTGCAGTTACATCATATACTCCCATCATTTGTATGGTTCACACAGACAATCCCAAAAAGAAGAAAAAATAGAGTTGGGGTCAGGAATGGATGTCCACAGGTAAATAAAGTTGTTTTTAAATGCAGAACACACCAACTGAGCTAGCAAGTGGGCCTAAATGAAGTCTTCCAGGTGACTCTTGCTCAGATATCCATGTTCTTAGTTGTTTAAAGCTCCTCCAAACTGGAAAACTGGTGTAGGTCTTTATGAGATATGCATATTCATCATAGCTTGGGAAGCAAGCAAAGAACTATTGGTTTGAGCATGCATAGAAAACAAAAGTATGCATTCATTTTGAATGTGTGCATTGTGATAATGTTTCATTTGTTTATGCAAAATTATGTCTAAACAACCAGCATGTCCCTGTCTTTGATAAAAGCTACATTTCTTAGCTCCTTACTATTTTTTCCATGAAGCTTGGAGCAGGCTGTCTTATATAAAGTTAAAGCAGCCAGCATATTCCTCCCCTCCAAGAAGCCACACTCCTTGTCATTTTAAAAAAATTTTATTTATATTTTTAGCTAGCTTGGTTCAGATCAGTTCCATGTAAAGTCTGAGCACCAGCTGCCTGCCCGTTTCTTGTTTTTTTTCTTTTCTTTTCTTTTTTTTTTTTTTAAAGCAACTTGAATCAGAATCATTCTGTTAATCTTAAAACAGGATTTTATGAGAATGAATGAGTCTAGGGCGGACTTGCATGTTGGGTCTGTATCGAAGGAGTGACACTTCACAGGAGTGACATAACAAAGGAGTGACATAAATACCGTATTAAAGGAGTGACATTTTATTGGAGTCACCTACCACACACAACTGAAAGTACACTCACCAAATAAATCATTGCTACCACTTGGATGGTTGGTTGGATGGTTGTCACTCCTTTGAAATTTATATCTGAGGTTTCACTCCTTTGTTATGCCACGCCTATGACATGTCACTCCTTTGAATAGGACCATTCATGTTACATTACTTTCTATTTTTAATTCAAGTAATTCCTATGTCTCCTTTGGGACCTCTACACTTTCATGCTTGGACAAGCTGATCCTCCATTCTCTCTTGGTTCCTTCCTGTGAATGGAGAATGGGGAAAAACTGAACCAAACCAGGACGGAGGTACTGTCATGCACACACCTACCCATACTCTCACCAGCCACATTTAAAAATACAATTCTTCTTTACTTTCAAGTTTTTTCAAAAGACAGAGCAAGCAGGAATAGTCCATATAAAGCAAACAAACATGGAGGGAACATGCAAACTTTAAAGAAATGGTGATATCACCTGGATTTAAAGCCAGTTTCCTGAAACTGTTCTTTAAGAAACTCTTAATGCTGCCTTATCATTCAGCTTGTGTGTGTCATAAGAAGCGTTTTTCTGTGGGTATGTCAGTTCTTTCATAATACTGTTTTACTACTTAAGTACGGTAGATAAACGTTTTTTTTTTATAACTGTACTTTTGCCTGTTGGTTTAATTTATTATGGTCCACAAGAATGTGTGCATTTGAGGCTGTGAGGTGATCACTGTGCAAGGCCAAACTTTAGTTGTCTTCAGAAGCCTTGATTTTACAAGTTATACAATGTACTGTATATGTTTTCTGTTCATGTTCTAGAAGAAGGCAGCATTGTCTACATACACAACAGCAAAGTTAAAATAGTCTGAAAATGTGCTGAGCAGCCAGACATATAACCTGAGGGGAATATTATATTTCTTTTTAGCGAAGCAACAGTAATTTAGAAAAGAGTAGTTTGTTGAAACCTTAGGCTCATATTTTGAATTGAATTATGCTCATTGTAAACAAGTTCTTACTAGAACAAAAATGTTATTTTCAGATCTTTATGCATTATTTATTTTTTGAATGGTAAGGTTTGCAGACCTAGTTTACAAATATTAAATGTTGATTAACTGCCAAAGTACCGTTCTAAATTTCTGTATTCACCATTATAAGGTCATTGTGATTTTGCCCATGTAGGTGTCAGTGTGATTTATGGTGAAAGACACAAAATAATATACTACATAAAGACCAGGAAAACGTTAGAACAAATGTTCCAAAACAGTGAGATGTTCATGTCACAAAGCCACTCGTGCAGTCACAACAGACCTAAGCTTCCTTACCCTGGCAGCTTGCTGTACCAAGTGTGGCATACGGCCGGGGCCCTTGCCTGGCTGGGACACTGCCACGTTGGAAGGACCGGGGGAGGGAGCATATCCAGAGCAGTACCTCCCCTGGAGCGCTAGGTGGCAGCCCCCATGGGTCGCAGTGGTGTCTCAGACTCCCGCAGGGATCCATGGGAATTGGAGTTGGATACAGCCCTGTTGGGACTACTGCTGAGCCCTGGAGTGCAGCTCTACTGCCAAAGGCGGAAGTGCTGCCGGAAATGCATCAACGAGCACCTGGAGCACTTCCAGGTGCTTTATAAAAGGAGCCAGCAGACACTACTCCGGGAGCCAGAGTCAGGAGGAGTGAGACGAAGCTTGCCAGGAGGAATGGAGGAGAAAACAAAGAGAAAGAAGAGGAGTTCTCTTGTGTTGTGCTGTACTTTTGGGACTATGGGAAAAAGAAAAAATAAAAGCGTGTGCTTGCACTTGTACCTCCTGCGTCCGTCCGTGGTCGATCGGGATGGCGGTTACCCACCTTAGTGATCCACACAAGCAATCTTTATTAAATTTGAATTTTTGATTTTGATACGCTATACTTGTATGTTTTTCACCTAAAACATCATGAAATCTGCTATGCTCAGTTTCCTTCACCTGATATTACTTAATGGAAGGGACATATTCATTAATTGAGACATTTTCAGTTAATTAACTAAACAGCTGTATTAGGTATTACACCCTTGCTTCACTCCCGTTCTCCCACTATTTCGTAATTTTACAAATCTAGCTTGTTATTAAAGCTTTTTCTGTTTTATTTCCCTCCTTATCTTTCAGTTTAATCTTGTAAAAAAAAAGTCTCCCTTCTCATTTTTAGACCCCCTTTCTAATAAAAAGATTGAGTATCACTCCATTACTCACAACCTGTGACACTGGGTCTATATAAGGAACCAACATTAGAACAGATGCCACCTTATCAATTCAATTCAGTTCTAGTGATACAGCCAGATTATTTTTCATTGGCTTATATTTATTTTGTTGTCTTTGTTAATTTTGGAATGATTATTTTTTTTATGTTATTTCTGTGAATTTTCAATACTGTTTGTTAATTTTGTCCTTTTCCTTTAATTATGCTACCATTCCCTGTTCTTTGTGGGTGGAGTCCCAGTAGGTGGGGCTATTCTAACATCACTGTTGCTGGATTCTCCTTCTGGCTTTATGTTTTTAGTTAGAACTGGCACCCAGCAGTGGTGCATGGAGTTTGAGCCTGTTTTGTACGTATTGATGTTCATTTAGATTTGCTATTTTTCTGACTCATTTTTGCTTACAGTTGCGGGATCTGGACTAGTTTGCCTTAGGACTGACTTCTATTTTGGCTTGTTTTTTGCTCTGTTGAGCATTTTTTTTCCTGTTTGGTAAATAATATTTTAATTTAATAAATTTCCTTGTTTAGATTTGTCTATACAAGCCAGAGTTTGAAGGTTCTCTCCCTTGTGATGTATTTTTGATATTCCTTGTGACTGTCTATTTTGAACTTTTGAAGGCAGTTTCCCCATTTTGAGGCTGCCAAAGTCTAGAGGTAGAAGTTAGGGGACTAGCTGCATTGGGGTTAGACTGTTCTGGGCTCGCCAGCGATGGTTGTGGCCTGCTTTTGTGATTAGTAAACAATACAACTATATAGATAAGCACAAAAATTACAGTAAATACACAGTAAAATAGAAGTAATCTGAACGATTAAAATACTAGCAAACAAATACCACAATATAAAACCCTGTTGTCATTATAATTGAGATATGGCGAGTTGAAAATGGAGTAGAGGAAAACAAAAACTCCACTCAACAGCATACCTGATGAAAATAAACCTTCATTGCAGCCAGAATCTTGTGCACTTAACCTGTACTCGGGGGAGAGTGCTATATAAAAATAAATTAAATTGAATCAATTTATCTACTCCACTTTGGAATAAGCTTTATCCATTATTGTTTAGCAGAGTACCTTCTATTGTATTTCATCTAGGGTCCCTTGAAATGCAGTTTTTATATCTTTAATTTTCATGATTGATTCTTTGTTAATGTTGATGTCATTAATTATGATAGAAGTGTGATATTGATTATGTTCTTTTATTACTTTGGAGTATTGTTTGGTTTCTTTGTATATGAGCTGCTTCTGTTATGTTCAGTGTATGTTGTGGATGGTTTCCCAAGGGTCAGGGCCCTTCGTCCATTACTGCAGGGGCCTGCGCTACAAAGGCTAAGGTAATCCCACAGTCTTTTGTGATTCATTTGAATGCGCTCATGGTGTGGTGAGCTGCTCTTGTGATTTTTCATGTGCTATTGTGATTTTATGGATTTTTGAACTCTGCACTCGGTATTAAAACTTTTCTTTGTATTTGTGATTGGGACTTGTTTACCGTGGATTGCCTTTTAAGCATTACCTTCAGTGCCTTTTGTTCTCTTTGGAGCTTCACTCTTTAATAGAGCCATTTTTTTTTTAATACATCTCTTATTCATAAAGATTTAAAGTTGCCCACTGTGTTACTATGTGGGGTTTTTGATAGTGTTTCCCTTGCTATTGGGCATTTTGATTTTTATGACTTAATGCTTTAGGACTTTCTAGTTCATAATATAATTTACCCTTTTTAATATCAAAAGGCTATTTTTATTTGTGACCAATGTGTTAAATTATTTTAGTGAAATGAAGCTTTTTTTCCACATTAGTTGTGTCATATAATTCCCATGTTATGTCATCCAGTCATATGCTTACAATGGGACAAACACATGCACTGTTTTGCTAAAATGTTGTTAAATAAGTTCACAGTATATATTATGGATCAAGCACTAGGGCTGAATTTATAAACTGCTACAGTGGAGATTGCACCTCCCTTAGGAATCAGTAAAGGGGAGGTGAAAGAGTGCATAATTAACTTCATACTTCACAAATATATGATGGGCAGTGTGCAGGAAAGAAAATTATGTGTTGGTGTGTATCTGAGAGCAGTTTCTAATTTAACACTTTACTGATTTAATTTAGGCTGTATTACCATGTAAGCCATAAATCTAATAAGGACTTACACATTTGCTGTAACTCTGGTTTTAGCCAAAACAAACAATTCCATTTGTTCCATTTGAAGAAATTTTAAAAAACACAGCAGCCCAGTCCAGCCCATATGCTAAGCTTTATGTTTGAGTCTGTGCCTTTGATATGATCATCAAAAGCCACAGTTGATGCAGAGTATAGTTTTAAGTACTGTATTTTTCTTGCCGTTATAGCTTGTCTTATCACAAACTCTTTGTTATTTAGATGCTTACTTTATCAGTATGTGTGTATTATGCATGACTAATGAGGCCTTTTGGAAATGAGCATCTAGAGACTTTGTTTCAGATATGAACTTATATAGGATTGTATGAAAAAGTCCCCTATTTTGAATTCTTAGCACCGAAATATTACTTGATTGCCACCTCAATACTATTTGTGGTACTCCTGTTTGTGGTGTCTTACGTCTAGTGTATACATAATTCCTTTAATGCTAGTGTGAGTTTCATTGTGGGGTATATTCTGTTATCCAGATTAGGTTGCTTGGTGTTCTGAGAGTGCCAGAATTTAAAGTTTAGATTTGCACAGAAATTAATGGGTGGGTGTTTAATTACTTGTCACAAAATAATGTAGGGATTGGTGTCCTGTCTAGGGTAGGTTCCTATCTTGCTCAACAGAATGCACAAACCAGAATGCTCTTGGCATTCTGAATTTGATTAGGAATGTTCGGAAATGAATGAATAGAAGATAGCAAAGTGTCACAAGCTACCCTATGGAGTGATATCGTTGTCAAAAATAACTCGTAATAATTTATGACAAATTTATATTCACATGTGTGAATTATGCTTATGCTTCTCAAAATTCTACTTGCTTCTGAACGTTATTTACGCTTGCGCTCCTCAGAATTATGCGCACTTCTGAAAATTACACTTCCATTCATCCATTATCCAACCCGCTACATCCTAACTACAGGGTCATGGGGGTCTGCTGGAGCCAATCTCAGCCAACACAGGGTGCAAGGCAGGAAACAAACCCTGGGCAGGGCGCCAGCCCACCGCAGGAAAATTACACTTGCGCTTCTTAAAATTAAGAGTACAATTCTCAACTGTTACGCTCAGAGGAGGGGGCAGAGGCGGAGCTCAGAAGGGCATGCACATAAATGGGCAGGGTTAGGATTTCAGGCCCGCCTATGTAACGCTATCTGCATTTGCATAGTCAGATTTGGGTGGCTTGGAGTTTGTTGATCCATCCCATCCTATTTACTGCTGTGTGGAAATGCAGCCAGACCAGCTAAATGACAATTCGCATGCATATTAATTCATATCACTGAACTGTTATTATCTTCTTCTTCATTTGACTACTCCTGTTAGGGGGTGCCACAGCGGATCATCTTTTTCCATTTCTTTCTGTCCTCTGCATCTTGCTCTGTTACACCCACCACCTGCATGTCCTCTCTCAACACATCCATAAACCTTCTCTTAGGCCTTCCACAAGGGAGGCTGGAGCATGACAGGAAACAAGCTGATACCTCTAAAGTGCACTACCCACCATCTCTAACCAGATATGGCCCTCACAACAATACAAAAAAACATCTGCTGGGATAAGGAGCAATGGCTCCAAATTTGGATGGACAGCGTCTTCTTCCTTGTCAACCACTCTCCTGTGCATTTTAGAGAAAGGTTTGAAATCCAGGATCCAAAGGGTCAATCACAGTATAATTGTATATCTTGAAGGGTTTTATTTATGTTGAGAGTCCAGAAATTACTGGCACCTTGCTTCCAATGATAAGGTGAACTTTCTCAATGTTATTTGAATTCCATTTTAAAATTTTCTTAAAGGTTCCTTTGGCTGTAAATATAATGTATATGTCTTTTGGGAGATTTTCATACCGAGGAATCCAATGGTCACATTTATTTTTTCTTTCAACGCATCTTTTCTTATATTAGCTTTTACTTGTGTTATTCCATGGCACTATTTTGTTTTTTCTATGGGCACCAACAGTTTGGGACTTTGGTGTTGACAGTTTCTATGTGGTTATTAGGGGTGACATTTATGTTTACAGATAGATGACATCACCGGTCAAGGGGTAAAAAGGTGAGCCCCTTGAACTTCCTTGTTTGGACTCGCTGAAATTACTGTGCTTGTTTGTTCATTTGAAAGGCTGTTCGATTTAGAAATTTTTTCCCTTCCTGACTATGATTTACTTCTCTCATCTTGGCCCAGTTATGCATCATATTCTGGCTTTCGATCTTGTTGCTCTAATATTTCATCCCGATTTTCACTGAAATTGCTCCGACAACGCCCTCCTGTAGTAGAATAGTAATAGACTAATAGACAAGATAAATCTGTTTGAATTGCAATAAAAAAAAGAAAGAGAGAAAATCTAACATTTTTTATTAGGGCAGATGTCAGGGTAAACAAATTAGATGATCCAGTAATTTAAAATGTGTGCTCACAGTTGCTCCAGTTCCAGCACTGGCACTGCCACTCTACATCGATGTTTACATGATTGTGCCTTGTGATTGGCTGGTGTCCCATCCAGTGCTGAAGTCCCTACGTTTGTGTCTTATACTTGTTCCTCCAAGAAACCACAATTAAGCCATTAGTGAAAATGAATGTATTTTAGCTATGACTAATTTTCTACTTGTTCTTATTTTTGGCCCTTCTTAGGTATGTAAAAAATTTTAAAAGAAAAAAAAATCCAAGACATCTACCGTTATGTTTATAATGCTGATAATGATATTTCTCTCAAATTGCATCTGTGCTTAGCAAGTTGCCTGGCAAAGTCCTGTACAGCTACAGACAAATACCATCTAGAATAGATAAAGGACTCGTAGGAGGCAAACTGGTGGTGTTTCTCATGGAACAGTGTCTTTTTGATTAAAGACAGGGATATTTAGGTTTGCCTTCTGCTATGAATTCTTCCTACACTAATCCTGAGCTTGAGCTAAATGTTAGTCTTCTGCTGAATCGTATGGCTCACAGTGGCACTGATTTGCTGGCAGTTAAAACAACCCTTTAGTCTTTTGCCCCGTGATGCGTAAATAAATGCGTGGTAATTCTATATCATTGGAGGCCGATGAGTATCTGAAAAGATTGAAAGCCTTTTGTGTTTTCTTGCCCATGGCGTTACAAAAATAACCTCTCATGCCTTTAAATATTGAGTCCTAATTCTAAAGCCTTTATTAGTTTAATGGTAGGTATTCTGTATGGATTTAATTAGAAATCAGATAATGATAGCTCTTCAAAGACACGCATTAGGTAGTGAGTTTATCCATTCATTATGAATTAATGATTTGTAACGGTATTACTTTTGATTTTCTAACAGTTGCTACAATTTATATTTTTATTTTCACTGGCCTCCCTTTTTCTTAGAATTTCCTTCTTATTAAAATTCTGTTGTGGTTAGGGTGAAGTGTAATTTTACTTTCCATCAAACATCACACGGACATTTCAATAAGTCTGTTTGAAAAAAGAGTTTCCTAGCACTACATTTTTTCAAAACCTATCTATTTTCTGAATCATCTTATTGAAAATTGGAGCCAAACCTGGCAACATCGAGTACATAGCCAAAATCTACACTGGATGAGGAACCAGCATATTGCAGGACTTAAACTCATGCACACACCCATATCAGGACAAATTCAGATTACAAAACCATTTAATCTGTGTGTGTTTGGGATGTGACAGGAAAAGCAGAGTAATTAGAGAAAACTCACAGAGACATGGGAGAACATGCACATTCTGCACAATGACTCCGCCAAGTGTCAAAACCTGTTTCCTGAATCTGACATTATTTTTTCACAATGATTAATTTATATATATTTTTTTATTTTTTGTTAAGGAGTATATACAATATATCAAATTGCTTTTTTTTTTAGAATAATACATTTTTTGAGCACATGGAATTCTGCTCTGAAAGATTAATATTATAAATCACAGTGGTTTTTGTTTCTATGCCATTAATGTAATATATAATTTTGTGACAAAATTTATGTATAATTTCAAATTTTATTAAAATTATTTCATAAATCAATCAAAGTACCTTTGCTAAGGTAGACCCCTAACATCTTATGCTTATACAAACTAAAAATGGACCCAGAAAATGAATGGATGTTTAAGTTGCTTCAAGTCCAGGTGATATACAGCCGTCTGTGTGAAAATTGCTGCAGCTATTGAATATGCTGTCCCATCTTAGGTATTATTAGGGATTATTGTTCCACTGTAAGTCAGCCATTTTCTTATAGTGCATAAAGGCCATACAAAAATGATCAAGAATCAAGGTGCAGATTCAGACACTTAAGTGAACAGCTCCTCAGAATACAATCAGGCATCGTAAGGTTTCCATATACAGTGGAACCTCGGTTTGCGAGTAACTTGGTTTACGAGTGTTTTGCAAGACGAGCTAAAATTTTTAATAAATTTTGACTTGATAAACGAGCGAGGCCTTGCTCGAGTAGTATGTATACACTTTGTCTGCTGAGCGTCATGTGATCACAACTGAGCTGATTGTTCTTCTCTCTCTCTCTCTCTCTCGCTGCGGGATTGTGGGCAATCATCTCCTTTTCTCTGTCTGAGTCGGCGTGCCTCAGTCATATAGTCAACATCCATACGAGCATATACTGTTTACTACAGAATTGTGTGTGTGCGCGTGTGTGTACGTGTGCTGTGATGTGCGAGTCCCTGTTTTTCACCCCAAAACAGGAAGCGGAGTCTCAGTACTTTAGCAACACCAGCTTTATTCAGCTTGAAACTGCGCATTTATAATGTTCCTTGTTCCTTGTATCACCCTTCGACAGTAGGCGCTTATAGTATGTCCGTGATCTTTTCGGATTTGCTTTTACGGTGAACTGCTACATCGCTGGGAGACTGCGATTACTTTGAGATGCTCTTCCGCGTGTCATCCTGTTGGGTGGAATCCCACAAGAGTTTAGAAACTCACTCACACCAGCCATGATTCTTTTCAAAGGTAAAGTGTAAGTTAATTTGTTTTATGCATTTTTACTTTATATTTTGTATTAATCATTTTTATATGAATAATTTTGGGTTGTGGAACGAATCATCTGAGTTTCCATTATTTCTTATGGGGAAATTCACTTTCATATACGAGTGCTTTGGACAGCGAGCACATTTCTGGAACGAATTATGCTCGCAAACCAAGGTTCCACTGTATAGCATAATTTATACTTTTTAAAGAAGTTTCTGTTGATAGCTGTTGCTGTGCATTATGTACATGAGAAGCTGAACCAGTGAGCAAAATGAGTTCACAGAATTGTCAGCCATATGGAAGAGATAAAGAGAGTCAATGATTATATGCTGCAGTATAATCTAAATGGTGTGTTCTTTTTCAAAAGTATTACCATAATACATGTAAAAAGAGCAGAAGTGGAAGTAAGCTTTGTCAGAATGATGTTGAAGTAGGGAAGATTATTCATTGGAGATGCGTCACTGAGCGAAACATTTTATTTAGTTATGATTTTGTCTGTTATCACTAATAATTGTGCTGCTAGTTAAATAAGAACATTTGAAGGACTACGTATGAAGTGGATTTAGTGCTATCGGTCACACATTTTCAAATATTGCAATGCCATGACTTATGGCTGCATTTGGCCTTATGTCAAGTTTTCTGTATGTTGGATACAAAGTGTACAGGTCATTGCAATTGAGGCTCTGTGGGTCTGGTATGGGTCAGTACAAAGTAACACAAATCAATCTGCTAGTCTTGGTAGACATGAGGATTAGCCACATGGATTAAAACAAAACATAAAGTTCCCTCCAAAATTCAGAAAGTATATTTGCCCCAGTTAAATAATAATAACAAAAGGTTTATTGCTATTTACAAAGTCTTCCTATTTTCATGTTAACAGAAGAATGCCGCAAACCATCTGATTGGAAACAAAAAAGACGTGCTAGCTTTGTGAAGCGTAACTTCAAAAAACATGCCATGTGGCATGGCCAATCAGTGCCCTGAAGATTGGAACTTTGTGAGAACAATTTTTTTTTTCTACTTATTGCCGCTTTGTGACGATTTGTTGGCTACAGCATCAGTAGATGAAGAAACGCAGCCAAGAGCCTGCTACTTCTGCAACTCCAACATCGCCTCTCTCACTGCTTCTACACACAGTGTCTCATCCTATGGCTGGCAGCACTGCCACAAGTAGACTTAAGGCCTGTAGCAGCTGATTATTGGCAGTTTCTTGAACATTATTACCTGATTGTTTTCCTATGGCCCTCAGCCATAAGTATGGACGGCTTCAATAATGTTGGCTTTGTCGGCGTATTACTGTATATTCTGATAAGCACATAGAGCGTGGAATCACAAAAAGTAAATTCTGCTTGAGTTGGATCTACACATTAAGAATTCTGCATGAAGTCAAGACACAAAATGACTGGAGGTAATTCTGTATGTTCAAACTGGAGTGAGTTGAATGCTTATATAGTCATTTTCAGTAAATTAAAATAAAGTGTAATAAACCTAATGGCTACTTATGACATTGTGTTTGTCAGCTACATTTTGTTTTACATACAGCTTTGGAAACTTTGGCTTAAAGTTAATTTTACAAGCTCACTAATTTTTTTTTTTGAGATTTTTAGACATTTGGTGTAGCATTTTCTCTGCAGGAAAGCACGACACACAGACCCCATGCTGTTACTTTGCTGCTACTATTTCCTGTTTCTAAATTCCAGTAGATGAGGCAGAGAATATGCACACCTCAAGTGCTATGGGAATGAACCAAATATCTTTTCTGTCTTTCTGTCTTTAATGCATCTTTAGTATTGTTGAGATAGCAAAGACTGACATCATAATTGGGAAAGCAAACATTGTACTACCAGAATAAGCACAACACACATTTCACGGATTAGCAAATGTGTACACATCACAGGAACTGAGCACTTTTAACACTAGATGACGTGTGGAATTAGGGCATCAAAACTCTCCGAGACTGGAACTAAATACCTTTATTCCTGTGGTAATGTAAATTTGGTTGGTTCTGAAACAACATACGTTTCCTGAAATTTTTTGCAAAGTGGGTTTACAGCAAATTAAATTTTTGGTAAATCACTGGCCCAACACTAATGTTTACTGTAGAGTCATGTTTTTTATGTTTATCAATGGGAACAAATCCCTATTAATCACATTTATATGTTGTTTTGTGAAATAAAATATTAAAAAAAATAAATAGGGTGAATACTTTTATAGGAACTGTTTTTCTGCTCTGGTAAATACTATTTTAATCTTTTTCTTTTTATTATTTTCCTACTAAATTTGTTTTCTTGTTGAGCTTATTTCTCAGTAAAATAAACCTTTTTTCATGTTGTGTTTATCCATCCATTTTCCAACCCGTTGAATCCAAACACAGGGTCACGGGGGTCTGCTGGAGCCAATCATAGCCAACACAGGGCACAAGGCAAGAACCAATCCCGGGCAGGGTGCCAACCCACCGCAGGACACACACAAACACACCCACACACCAAGCACACACAAGGGCCAATTTAGAATCGCCAATCCACCTAACCTGCATGTCTTTGGACTGTGGGAGGAAACCCACGCAGACACGGGGAGAACATGCAAACTCCACGCAGGGAGGATCAGGGAAGCGAACCCAGGTCTCCTAACTGCACGAGGCAGCAGCACTACCACTGCGCCACTGTGCCACCCATGTTGTGTTTACTTTTGAGAAAAAAATAGTTAAATAATATAAATCTACTTTGTACTGAAATATTGGAGATATGGATTAATGAAGTATAAAAGCTAACTTGGTCATTTAATTTGGTCACTCAAATGTTAAACTACAGACAAACACTGTCATCACTCGCACACTTCCACCCATCATGCAGAAACAGCTCATTAGATCAGGAAATCAATGTCACCCCTCTGCTACTTCTCTGCTAAGTTTAGTATTGATAAGTTAACCAGTATAATCAAGTGTAGCACAATTCTGATTCCAAGGGTCCTGTTCATCCGTAACTAGGAAGGACTTGAGAAATGAAGCTAATCACACACATCTGTAATTGATAAGTGTATATATGAAGTGTAACCAGCATCTCTTAGTATACATTATTGTGATTAGGAAGCTCAATTCACCTGCTAAACTAAAATACAAATTCAAAATTAAAATAAAATGGCCAATAGTCTAGTTGACCAAATTACTATTACACAAACACTGAATAATTCACAGAAAAGTAAACTGCAAAGTCTGCTGTTTCTAGTCCCACTTGTAACGTTTCAGCTCTGAGTGCAGACGCTGCTTAGTCTAGTTGTCTGACCAGGCACATATATTTTTAGAGCATAACTTAAGTAGGTGAAAGTGTGTCTTCCAATAAGGTAAGTGAAGAAGCTAACATTTTATGGAAATTTGCTTAGCAGAGACCAGTTTTGCAACAGGCTTCTTCCTATGCAGTAATTCTTTTTATCTTTAAATGTTGTAGCACATGCACTGTCATCCCAGGTAAAACCAAACAATTTGCAAAGAGCAGAGCCGTTCTAAACTCCGACATTTCTCATCTTCACTTTTTTTCTTTCTTTCGTATAGTCATCGCTGCAAGGCAATGTCGACAGAGTCAATGCAGTCATGCTTAGAAGGGGCACTGGGGTTTTTGTGAATTTTATTTAAAGTTCAGAAGAAGCTGTGGAAAATCAAATAGAAGTGCTGAACCTAGCAATATTGGCTTTTTTGCATACTGATTTTTTTTAAGTATTGAATTGAATGATTAATATATTGCTCAGTCCTACTGGTAGATTAAAACATTAACTTTATTTACTGTTCTTCATACAGTAAATTTAACTTTTTCCACTATTAAGATATTTTTTTCCCGTTAGGGTATCTTACATTGGTTTGGATTGTTCCAGCGGGGCAGAATAAGCCAGTATGTGAGCTGTGTAGCGTAGGCCACAGCAATAGGTTTTTCACTAAGCTGCAGTGTCCTAGTAGGTATTATTCCACATTAGATAATTAGGGATTACGGTGATCCCAAGGCTGACTGAAAAACAAGCAAACAGACTAAGTAGCAGACGTTTGATCTAGAAAATTTAATCTAGCAAAGCAGGCATCTGAAAACGTTTCTCCTAGTTAGGCTTCTGACCAGGCTAGGTTGTGGATGGTTGGAGTTGAGAGTAATATACGTCATGCACAATTCTGAGCTGCTTGTCCTCTTTGTGTGGGTTATTTATGGACAGTCTGGTTCCTCCTACATTCCCAATGAATATGGTGATTCTACATTTTCTTTAATCTGTGGTGAGAGGTAGGGGGCGTGAATGTCCACCACCATCAACTGTTGTCTTCATCAGGACTGGTTTTTGCACTGTGCTCAGTCTCACTGAATTCTGTACTTGAAAACGTCTGTTAAGAAAATGAATGGATGGAGAAATCTTATTGTGGCTTTTATATGGTTAGAGGCAAAGTTTTATATTTGATGTTTTGCAGTCTTTTAAAAATATAATAATAAAAAGTCGAGCAAAGTGACACCTTTTATTGGCTACCTGAACCAATTACAAATATACAAGCTTTTGAGGCAACTGAGGCCCCTTCTTCAGGCAGGTTGTAATCAATGCAATGCTTGACTTCTGATTGCATCCATAAAGGCTAACACGGTACAACACCGCATTACTACAAAAATATAATAATAAATATTACATGCTGGATAGCATATTGTTTGCTTTTCAAGATCCTCATTGGTGTAGTGTTAGGCCTACTACTTCAGCCAATAGTCCATGCACTGACTGTGTGGAATTTGCTTGTTCTCCAGGGTCTTAATGAGTTTTACCCCCGCCTCCGAAAGATGTGCATTTCAAGTTACTTTGTTACTTTACACTGCATGAGAGAATATTTCTGTAATGGACTGAAACTCTTTACATTCCCGTTGCATGTTTTTAAGCGTCCTCGTTCTTCTTAGAATAAAGCAGTTCACAACCTTTTCATGGCTGCTTTTTAACCAAAGACAATTTATTTTCATTATACTATTTAATGTTGCTCTCAAAAGCTTTAACACTGAAAAAAATCTATTTTGAATTCCTCTTTCACACTTTCAAGTATGTTGCTGTGTTACTCAATCTCTGCAACAGTAGTAAGTTGTATAACTAAACCAGAGGAGAAAATTAATCAGATTCAGTAATGGGCTTCATAGCCGTGCATATGCTACAAAAAATTTAGACAAGCTGAATTTATATTAATTTACTGCAAATTTTAATACAACTACTTACATTCTGAATTCTGGCATACCCTTATAACTGGATAACTAGACTGAATTGCCAAGAAGTCTATTTTTATTATCTCTTCGTGATTTTTAAGAAGACTAATGTCAAAGTCTTTCAGTGGCAGCATTCATAGATCTTGGAATGAATAAAAGTCAACTTAACTATTATTTGATGCATGGTGTAGATGGTGTCAGAATGATATCCCTTTCCACTGCAAATCATGGAGCTAAAAAAAAAGCACACTGAAGGATTCATTAATCATGTGGACAGAGAACAGACTCACTGCTACATACAGGCACAGGTTGGTGTTAGCTTACTGATTATGATCTGACACTATGAACTCCCAATCGCCAAGACCAGTGTCATTTTCCTCTGAGCTGGCCATTTGTAAAGAAGCTGATTCTTAATCTGCAAATTCTATGGGGGTGTGTGCAGTGTTGTTTCTTCATAATGGTAGGTTGATCTTGATCCTGTCAAGCCCCCATTCCCCTAGTATTGCTCCTGTGTGTCTCTTGCAGCACACAGGAAGGCAATCTGCCGAGCTGGCCCTTGCTGGGTGATCCTCCTCCAGTTTGCTCCATCAAAAGCCATTTCTTTAGATTTTCTAGTGTTTCTACTGCATGCTGCTTTTGAACATATTCTAAATAAGGAGGGAAAGGCAATAATTCACTTTAATGACAAAAGGAATTTGCTTTCTGTGTATACTGACTCTGAGAGAGACAAATGTTTATGCTTTTAATTCTGAAATAATCATTGTAGAAAAGTTTTGGAGGTGTTCCTGAAATTGCCAAAGAGGACAGATCAATTAAATAATACAAAAATGTGCCAAAGTGGTATAGGATTTAGGTTTATTCATGATAGCACATTGCAGGATTTTGACTACCTGATAGGATCACATGCAAAATACAGTAGTAGTACTGTGTCAAATAGAAACCCCAGACAATAGAAATGAGGTCAAGCAGAACGTGAAAACTCATTCAAAGCACGGTAGGCTAAGAAGGATTAGCCTCCTTTACATCTGTATTAAGAAAGTGCATGGTGCTGTCCATTAATACCATCGTGACAGTAATTACATGTGCCACACGCTTCTGGTCAATTCTTCCTAGCAACGCTGTGTCAGCTATGTCTCAAAATGGTGCCACCCATGGAAAAGAAAACTGGCTACAAAAAGATCTAACAAATTTCCAACCCTTTAAAAATTTTCACAAAACTAAAAATAATTGTCTAAAATGGATTCAAAATCTAGAATTGCAAGTATAAAATCTCAAATAAGGAATTATTATATAATAAAGGAATTATTTCAAAAGTCTACATACGTTTAAAGTGGGGAAAATGATTGTGTTTAGACTAAATACAATCAGTGATCCCAAGTTGTTGATTTAGCTGTAGAATTTCCATGCTGCTTAGCAGCTTTAAATACAACAGAGAAACAGTGATGTGCAGGTTGCACTAGTGGTGAAATGGTAAAGGATTTCTCTTGTGACCCTGGCTTGAAGTGATACTACATTACTCCAGAGACAATATGACTACACCTAGAATAAGTTGGGGATAGGAAAAAATATAAGGGGGAAAATTCTTGATTAAGGAAAATGTAATGGGTGAGAACTGAACCCAGCTTCCAAATTTGAAAGTAAAACATGATTGCGAAGATATCACCCATGGTGCAGTTTCTCTGTTGATAGATTAATAGGCAGGCTCTATTGTTGGCATGGAGCTGGACAGTTTAACATCTGTGGCAGAGCGAAGGGCGCTCAGTAGGCTCCTATCAATTATGGAGAATCCACTGCATCCACTAAACAGTGTCATCTCCAGACAGAAGAGCAGCTTCAGCGACAGACTGCTGTCACTGTCCTGCTCCACTGACAGACCGAGGAGATCGTTCCTCCCCCAATTTATGCGACTCTTCAATCCCACCCGTGGGGGGGGGGGGGGTAAACGTTAACATTTAACATTATACAAAGTTATTGTCTGTTTTTCACCTGCATTATTATCATTCTTTAATTTAATATTATTTATTGTATCAGTATGCTGCTGCTGGAGAATGTGAATTTCCCCAGTGGGATTAATAAAGTATCTATCTATCTATCTATCTATCTATCTATCTATCTATCTATCTATCTATCTATCTATCTATCTATCTATCTATCTATCTATCTATCTATCTATCTATCTATCTATCTATCTATCCATTACGCTGTAGCATTTAACTTACCTGATTACTGCCTCACTTCGCAAGTCTGATTAGTTTTTCTTTACTTTTTTCTTAATTAAGTTTCTGAATTAAATTCATGATTCCAAAATTAGCTGAAGGCAGTCCACTCCTTTGTGAAATTAACTATCAACTCTGAAAGCTAAACCAAACATATAGATCAGGGGTGTCAAACTCTAGTTCTGGAGGACCGCAGTGGCTGCAGGTTTCATTCTAACCATCATCTTAATTAGTGACCAGTTTTTGCTGCTAATTAAATTCTTTTGCCTTAGTTTTAATTAGCTTGGCTCAAACTCAGAAGGTTTGGGTCTCAGTAAGGCTGATCTCCCAGGTCACCAAAACGTTTTGATGGTGTTCTCATAAAAAACAGAAAATCAACAGTTTTGCAAATGTCTACTGTGGCAGAATGAGAGCAGCAACAAAGCATGAAATTAAATAACGGGTTTAATTAATGGCAAGAATCAGCTTCTCATTAAGAAATTGATTGGAGTTTGAAGCTGGAGTTTGAAGCCCAAGTTTAGTTGATCATCTGTCGGCTCATTTCACGTCTCATTTCTGTTTGGCTGTCTTGAAATGAAGAAATGAATAAATTCAAAGGACTGAATCTCAAAAAACAGGGTTATTAAAGTGAAAGGAAAATAAGTTAATTGGCAGAGAAAACTGGTCACTGATTAGGAAAAGGGTTAGAATGAAAACCTGCAGCCACTGTGGCCCTCCAGGTCCAGAGTTTGACACCCCTGATGTAGATTATTCTAATTGGTAGAAAAATACACTGCTTCAGGTGACATTACACAGTTTAATATCTTCAGATTGTCAGAATGATTTTTTTTAAGATTTTCTACTTGCTGTATTTCATAATCCTTGCTTTGTTGCATTTACTTTTTTCATAACCACAGACTTTCTGAAGGAGTCCCTACACTGGACCTTTTGAATATCACATACTGTATTACTGTGTGAGTTATGACTATAGTGTAAAAGGCCAAAGGTTTTCCACCTATCAGCATCATAAATTAAGCCCTCTGCAGATTTGTTAGGTACACACAAGAACCTGAAATGAAATCAGAGTTAGGAAGTGTTCATTCGTGCAATATTCTCTAACCTGGCACATGGTTGAGTTTTAGCCACCAGTTTGTTTTCTTTGACTGTCCAATGACTGGCAGTACAGCCGGTGGCTACTTTATCAAGTACACTGCTCATTAGCATAAATAACATCCTCCTCCAAACAGCTAATCATGTGGCTGTGACTCAATATATTGTATACAACACAATGCCAAATTGTTTAGTTGTTGTTCAACCAAATATTAGAATGTGTAAAATGTTCTAAGGACTTTGATACAGATAAGATTGTTGGTGTCAGGTATGGCGGTTCATCATCTTAAAAACAGCTATACTCCAGTATACAGTCATGACAGTCTCTAGAACTTACAGAGAATGGAGCGATAAACAAAAAACATTCAGTGAGTGCCAGTTCTGGTCTGTGTAAGAAAACCTGTATATGGGAGCGGTCAGGTGAGAATGAGCAGTTTTGTTGCAGCTAACAGAAAAGATACACATACTCAAATAACTGCTCTTTACAACTGTGGTGTGCAAAAGGGCACCTCTGAGTACATTGCACTTCGGTGTTATAAACAGAGACATTTTTACTTTTTTTTTGCTTAAAATAAGTGTTTTTTTCCCACCTTGTTGTGGCTTTTTGGAGGCTTTGAACATCAGGTGTTAATACATATTTGTCTTGCATTAAAAATTCTGCTGAAAGTAAATATAATGTTATTATCCTTATTTTTTAAGACTGCCAAGTCGCCATTTTTGGCTTTTCTTTTGTGAGGTCTGACCTTTAGTGGGCATATTGTCAGGACTTAGCTACTGGAAGGTATGATGTGTCGTGTCTCTGATGCTATGCTTTATAAATCAACACCACATTCAGTGCAGCGCCCAATGTTACAGATTCAAACCTCAAACAACTTCAGTCTGTGCTTCCATTAATAAATGTCTTTTGGTTAGTGACTTCTTGAAGTTTACCTTTCAAATTTGTTATCAGTTTATCATTTAGTTTTTGATGACCATGCATTTTTTGGTTAATGGCTTCTGGCAATTCTGCTTTTGGCAGTTCACAGTTTAGAATTTTGGTCTTGGCAGCAGTTTTATTCCGATCTTGAAGGTGCTCACTTAAGTTTTCCAAGTAGTCTGATTACTCCCGACATTGTAGCTCACCACAATTCTCCTCATTGATAAAACAGTCAGATCTTGAAATGCATGATCTACAGCAGCAGAAAATCACACCAGGTTCTACTCCTATTATCTAAAAACAGAAAGTGGGTACAGTGGGTACTACAAAAAAAAAATGATATGATTGAATACTGGAAACATGTTGTCTGGTTTGAAGAGTCTTCATTTCTGATGGGTTTAGAAAGCGGTGTAAATTGCATAGATTCATGTATCCATCCTGCTTCAACAACACTTTGTAGTGGTGGTGTAATGATGTTTGTAATGCTTTCTTGACAAACATTAGATTGCTTAATAACAGGTTGAGCATCATCTGAAGTCTGAAACATCCCTAAACATTGTTGCTGAACTTATGCAACCATTTTTCAGATGAATGATATACGTAGGATAATGCATTGTGACACAAAGCCCTCACCATATTAAGTTTGTTTCATAGACAGGACCGTGTCTTTTCTCTCAGGACCAGCATAATCCACAGATCTCAATCCAACAAAGAACCTTTAGGATGAGGCAGTTTGCAGCATGAATTTGTCAAAACAACAATAATTGGTGGTAGATAACTAATTTCTCTAGCTATTCCTTTTTCTCCTTTTTTTTTTTTACTTTGGTTTTGACTTTTGTTTGTTTCTGGCTGTAAATGTGATTTTGGACCATTGTATTGATTGGCAGTCTTTTTGATTCATGTGTAGGTTACCTGCTCATTTCTGACTTCTCTTCTCCTAAGTCCTCATTAAACTGCCACTTCATTCCAATATAAATATAGAAATAAAATCTGTCAACTTTTTCCAAATTTATAATCAGTTACAACACGTTGCTATCGTACTGATTCCATGGTTATCGGATATATGGAAAAAAGCTGCTTTTGTGTTCTGGTCGGAAATCTTTTATGGGGAAACCTCCTTATGGCAGCTGATTCTGGTTTAATCACTATTCTCATCCTTCTTGATCTGAGTGCAGCCTTTAACACTGTTTGTCACACTACTCTTCTCAATAGATTATCTTCGATTGGCATTACCCACACACCACTAGATTGGTTCAGATCCTACCTCTCAGGCTGCACTCAGTTTGTTCAGCTTAAAACTTTCACATCCCAACCCACCACTGTTACTTCAGGTGTGCCCCAGGGCTCTGTCCTGGAGCCCCTCCTTTTCATTATTTACCTCCTTCCCCTTGGCAATATCTTTCGTAAATATAACATTAGCTTCCACTGTTATGCTGATGACACCCAGCTCTATCTCACTAGCAAACCTACTGCTTCCTTTCCACCCTCCTCCCTTACTGATTGCATAGCAGAAATCAAATCCTGGTTTTCTTCAAACTTTCTTAAATTAAATAGTGACAAAACTGAGGTTCTCCTCATTGGTACAAAATCAACATTATCCAAAACTGATCATTTTTCATTTGTTATTGATAATTCCTCTGTCTCCCCTTCCTCACAGGTTAAGAGGCTGGGTGTCATCCTTGACAGTACTTTATCCTTAAAGTCCCACGTCAATAACATCTCCCGGTCTGCATATTTCCACATGCGTAACATTAACCGTATTTGCCCCTCCCTCACTCCCCACACCACTGCTATCCTTGTTCATAGCCTTGTAACTTCTCGTCTGGATATTTGCAATTCCCTTTTCTTTGGTCTTTCTCGCAAATCTCTTTATAAGCTTCAACTGGTCCAGAATTCAGCTGCCCGCATCATTACTAGAACCCCCTCTATTCACCATATTACTCCCGTTTTGCAGCAGCTTCATTGGCTTGCAGTTCAATTCCGAATTCAATTCAAAATTCTCTTACTAACTTTTAAGGCTATCCACAACCTTGCCCCTCCATATCTGTCTGACCTCCTCCATGTTGCCATTCCATCCCGTACCCTTAGATCCTCTTCCTCCATCCACTTGACTGTCCCTTTCGTCCGTCTTACCACTATGAATGCTCTGCTCCCCAGCTTTGGAACTCACTACCACCTGAGCTTAGAAATATTGAATCATTTTTACTTTTCAAATCTAAACTTAAAATTCATTTGTTTAAGACTGCTTTTTCTCTTTGATTACAATTGCTCTGTCTGATTTTAACTTCTGTATTTTACTTTTGTTTATAATCTCTGTTCTGTCTATTGTTCTGTGTCCTTGAGTGTTTAGAATGGCGCCTACAAATAAATAAAATGTATTATTATTATTATTACCATTCCAGGTCAATAAAGGTATAGATAGGGTACTCCTAAGACCACACTACTAGAACTTCCCCTAGGAACTTCAGTTGCTCCTGCAATCCTGAATCCACTTAAAGGGTCAAGTACATGCAGAACCTTTGTCTATTATTGTGGGAAATAGAGAGCCACTTACAATTCCAAGTCTATGCCCCTGGAGTAATTATCTCAGTCATTAGTAGAGGAGCATTGTAACACTGGTAAAGTCACCCCCTGTCAGTCCCCAATCTTCCCCCTCTTGCAGCCAAACTCCTGTGCTACTTTATAGAAAACTTGTTGCAATTGCTTATCCTACCATGTTGTTCATCACATTGGCAAAGGAAAAGTTTAACTTCATGATTGCAGTATAATTTAGACGAGAAGGTATTCATTAATGTATGTTCTGCTGTAACGTTCCTTTGTTTTGCCAACCCCTAAAAGGAGTGGGCATCCCTTTCAATAATTTATCTTATAATGCCAAGCAAACAGTGTTCTGACCTCCTGCTTGTTAAAGCAGGTTAGAAAATGTGATTCAATTAAAAAGTTGTATGCTTTTTTGTGGGCATGCCTTTTTTGAAAGTCAATTTAAAATTGGTTTGTATGCCTTTTTATAGGTATATTTTTTTATCAAAATTCAATTAAATGTTTGTATGCTTTCCTTTTTTGTTTGTAAAACTATTTAATTTTATATTATACATTGCTACTGTACTGTTATTATTTTATTTATTGGTGACACTCTTCAATAGTGCTAGCCAATAATAATAAAATGTAACTGCATTTAAATAGTGAAGTACATATTAGATTATATTTAATAATAATTCTAATTATTGAATTAAACATAATTTCTCTTTATGCACTAAAGTGAAAGCATGACATGGAAATAGCATATAATGCTTATTTATTTAAGTTCATGGCAAGTACAATTTATTACGTTTACGATGTTTATAAGCTTAAAGTACAGTAATCCCTCCTCCATCGCGGGGGTTGTGTTCCAGAGCCACCCGCGAAATAAGAAAATCCGCGAAGTAGAAACCATATGTTTATATGGTTATTTTTATATTGTCATGCTTGGGTCACAGATTTGCGCAGAAACACAGGAGGTTGTAGAGAGACAGGAACGTTATTCAAACACTGCAAACAAACATTTGTCTCTTTTTCAAAAGTTTAAACTGTGCTCCATGACAAGACAGAGATGACAGTTCCGTCTCACAATTAAAAGAATGCAAACATATTTTCCTCTTCAAAGGAGTGCGCGTCAGGAGCAGAGTCTGTCAGAAAGACAGAGGAAAGCAAACAAATCAATAGGGCTGCTTTTAAGTATGCGAAGCACCGCGGCACAAAGCTGTTGAAGGCGGCAGTTCACACCCCCTCCGTCAGGAGCAGACAAAGAGAAAGAGAGACAGAGTTTGTTTTTCAAGCAAAAATCAATACGTGCCCTTC